>NC_054396.1:27963902-28263902 GCF_017976425.1 Toxotes jaculatrix | reverse complement strand
GATAGAAGGAGATGGAGAGATGCTGAAACAGACGAGACAAACATGAAACAGAAATCGCAAAAGGAGGAAAAGGGAAAGATGAACACAGATAGAGAAAGAAGAGATCGTACAGAAAAAGAGGAGAAAGAGAGGCAGTTTACAAGGTCTAATTAACCTCTATTCTATCCTTTGTTCCACTTCCACTTTTTCATTTCCTGTTCTCTACCCTGCATCATACTGTCTTACCACATTATTAATGTTATGAGACATTCCCCCACCATTTACAATAATGAATGTAGTTATGCTTTAAAAAAAAACAGTTGGAAAACAGGAAACAGACAACCTGTTAAATTCTGATGTTTTGCTGAACCATCCATCCACCCCGTCTTCATCCCACTTCACTTCCATCAAAATCACTACTGTAATTGTACTGTTAGAGGGCTTTATCACTTGAACATGCACATTTGCCATTTTGGGGCATTTGCTGAAACAACAGATGTTGTCATCAGCCAAAGGCCGGCCATTAGAGAAAGAAGCACCACTCTGAGTGTTTCTCTGGTAAAATTCTTTCTCTCTTTCGATCTCTCCTCCCTTCTCCTTCTTCTCTCATCTCCTTTGGCTCCTCCACTGTCCCCAATCACCATCTCAACCAATTAAAGGCCCTGGATTTGCAAAGCAGTCCTGGCGCAGCCAATGACAGGCCACAGTAGATTTGGCCGAGAATTTGACTTCCCCAGAGCTGCTTCTGACAACAGGCAGGTTCAAGGTTATGAAAGTTACACACACACACGCACAGACACACACACTGCCTGAAGCAGGAGGTGCAGTATGCTCTGGCTTTGTGCCGAAATAATAGAACAAATTAGATTTGAGAGAGAAGGGCTGAAGGAGAGAGACAATGAGAGGGTATCCCACAGAGAAGGAGGACTGTTTTGTGTGTGTATGTGTGTGTGCGTGTGTGCGTTTGTGTCTTAGAAAGATAGTGGGAGAGCGTGTAAGTCCAACTACGACAGAACCAAGAACATCCAAATATAAAAGGGGGTGCATAATAAGCACTGTGAAGGACACGAGCACCAGTGAAACAATGTGTGCTATAAACAAGCTACTCTATAATTAACTAATCATTACCACCAAATCCTAAAGCTGAACTAAGAAGACAAAATCATCAGTGTCACTGACCAATAGCTTTATGCTCTGGAGCTCCCCTTACAATGAGCATAACCTTTTTTTTTTAAAGCATGCCTGTTAAAATCTTAGCAAAGCCTAATTTCACTTGTTGTGTATTCAACATTTAAGAGCTTATTGGTCTACTGCATTTCTTGTTAGTGGAGAAATAATCTGCTCTCCTCTTCACTCTGTATGAAGGAGAAAAAGACTTTGTTTCCTTCTTCTCCTGCTATTTGCTTTGTTCTTTGATTTGATTTGAGATATCAAACCACCAAAACCCGACTTGCTGCTGTTTCTGACTTCTGAAATTTTAAATGTAAATAGATTTATAACTGAGAGACTGAAAAAAAAGTTTGGATTTTCAAATTCTTTCATATTTTTGCATCTATCTCTGGATTGACCGTCTTGTCTCTCTCTGTACCTGATCTTTGCTGCTTAAAAGCCTTTATAAATCTGTCTCTTTAATCTGAATTCTACTCAAATTTCGCTGTCAAAGAGTCTTTCCCTGGGTTTTTCCGTGACAGGTATTGAAAAAAAAAATCATTTGACAAGTTGCATTTACTGTTAATGACAATGACATTTTTTTAAAAGTCTAAATTAACTCTCCCCTTCCCATTTCATCTGTACAACGGTTCCATTAAAAACATAATTTATTCCCAAAGTCATTACTTAAGTTGAATGTCTGACTGCTGACCCAGAAGCTTTCCATCTCATTTCAAATACATTATTCAAAAGGCACAAGCTCATCAATGACTGTTTTAGTTCAGGAAGATTGACTGGCCATCTGTGACTCTGAACGAGTTTGTGTGCGTGTTCTAGCTACGTGGTTGTTTCTATGAGATGGATCAGGTATACATTTCACTGTGTGTATGTGTGCTTTGAAATTCATGAAGAACACTAATTGGCTCTGAAACCACTCAAGATCATTCCACAATCCCAGATACCAGCACCTCTGCCAACACTCTGAAAGCCCTCCGCACACTGTTTGACATCCACAACCGCTCTGCTGCCTATGAGGGACTCCTTAGTGCCCCTCCACCATCGCAAGTCCACACACCAACCCTTCACAATAGAGGACGTCTGACAGCAGCTGGGCAGGTGCAAACCTGGCAAAGCACCAGGGCCGGATGGCATCCCAGCTAGGGTGTTTAAGCTCTGGGCCATGGAGCTCTCCCCAATCCCCTGCTCCGTCTTCCAGGAATCCTACAGGACAGCATTAATTCTTACCTTCTGGAAATGTTCCACCTTTATACTGGTACCCAATAAACCCCGCCCCTCTGAACCCAACCACTACTGACCTGTCACACTCACCCCAGCAGCAATAAAGTACCAGGAAAACCTGATCCTGTGTACCATCTTACTGTCAGATCGCAGCTGGACCCATATCACTTTGCAATCAGAGCCAAATGGAGGACATATGATGCTGTGGCACGCCTCCTCCACTCTCTCCTCCACCATGTGGAATCACCTGACAACTTCTTCACTGATTTCAGCTCCTTCTTCAACACAACTCAACACCACCATACAATCAAGAACCTCCACCCCTCAGCATCCCTCCTCTACTCATGCAATGGGTCCACAATTTCCTGAGCAACAGAACACAGTTTGCTGGACTGAACCCCATCTCCATATAACAAGTCAGTAGAACAGGTCAACAGCTTCAAATATCTTGGACTAATTATATTATTCACTTCCCTACACCCAACCTCTCAGACAG
The DNA here is from genome assembly GCF_017976425.1 of Toxotes jaculatrix. Lineage (NCBI taxonomy): Eukaryota > Metazoa > Chordata > Actinopteri > Toxotidae > Toxotes > Toxotes jaculatrix. The sequence goes on along the minus strand of NC_054396.1, from coordinate 28,261,039 downwards.
GAATGACTGAGCCTCCATATGCTATTCCTTGCACTCACAATAGTAAATGACTCCGATCACCCCTGCAATTCCATTTCACACTAATGCCATCAGGCCATAGGTTGCTCTAGCAGAAGTTTTGTCTCCTCTACTGTAGCTTCACTGAACAACTAAACAAACCAAACACCTGCTTCAATGACCTCGTACAGAGCCAGATTTGTCTTTGAGTATGATGTATGTATATGTGCTTTGACTGACTGACAGGGAGCGAATGTCATCTGTAAAATGTGACGTCGTTGTCTGTATTTTTCTACCGCAAATGTACAGGATGTGAAAATAAACTTCCTATTTATTTTACCTCTGTATCTCAGTGACACATCAATCTAATATCTGCCATCACTTTCTACCATGTCTTTCTTTTATCCTCAGTCGGTAGGTTTCATAAAATAGAGAAAAGAGAAAAAAAAACTGTTCTGGCTTCTAATTATCTTTTAAAACACACCCACTCACACAGGGAAAAGACATTTATCCACACCGTGGGCATTTTGTACACAATTATCACAATTATTTACATGCACACACATGCGGACATGCACACACACACTTCACCTGACCGTAGCTTCGACACTCCCAGCTGTAATAACTCTCTTCTCAAACATCAAAGACTGACATAACCCCAGGAGAGCAGACATAACCCCAGGTGTGTTTAAAGGCCTAAGCAGTCAAAGAATGTGTCCATCTGTCTGTACACTCATGGTTGCATGCCTGCAGATAAATGTGAGAGGCATCACAGAGGTGGAAAACTAAGTACAATCAATAGTGTGTGTTTGTGTGTGTCTGTGTGTATAGTGGTTGAAAACTCTTAGAGAAAAGGAGAAATACTTTGTTCCATAATAACTTTGACTCCAAACATATTTCTGTATTACTTTCAAAAGATCAAAGGATGTCTGCGGTGCCCTCCCTGCTGAGCTCTCACTAATTTAGACAGCAGCTTATAGATCACTGTACACAAAGCAAAGAGGGATACACACACTGAGAGATCATTGTTCACAAAGCAAAGAGGGTTACAACATATATACATATATATATATATATATATATATATAGTCATTTGGAGAGGAGTCTGTGTTCGCTCTTGAACAACAACTGCTGTTGTTGCCAATGATGGACATTTTTTGAATTCATTGTGTCCTGTTGGCATTCTATAGACATCACAAAATGTACCTATTAGGGACACGGTGAAGACCACGTCTTCAGGCTCTCAGACAAGGCAGAGACAGATCAAACTGCAGAGTGACAAAAAAGGCCAAATGACTTTGGCGAGACCAAAGGCTAAACAGGGGAGACTGGTGGCCTGAGACCAAGACAATGCAGTATTACATTTCCTGTTGGCTGTTTATTGATTGCCTGTACCAACAGCTACCTCTGCTAATCTCTCTATTTCTATGACAACCAGCTTCTCTGCCTTAGTTCAAGAGAGCCTCTAAAACATTTCATCCAACTTGGACTTTCCAACATGGAAGACAACTTCAATCAGTACCCTAACAGTTGAAAAGATCTGGGTAATAACCACAACATATTCTCCAGTATAAAGGGAACCAAAAGGTAAAATAAAAAATATCTAACATTAGTGAGTCTAGCATTTTCTGTAGGTATGTAAGTAATTAGATTCAACTCCCCATGGAAAGAACCTATGGTTTTGAATTTCAAATACATATCAAGCAAACATGGTTTGCTTGAGAAAATTGGTTAGACAAGTGCTACAGTGGGTTTGAAACTTGATGCTTTATAAAAACGCAAAAATTTCCATTACGAAACACTGTGAGAAACGTTGGGTGCAACAAAGGCAAAACAGCACAAACATTTGGAACATCCTACACATACAACTGGACTAAAGGTGTGGTTGTGAAGTTTTTCTAGTTGCTTTTTGGGTTGCCAGATGAGTCTATTACAACTGTTGCAAATCCAGTCTGAACACAGCTGCTGTCCTCTGAAAAGCAGAACATTGCAATCTTTTCAGATCCACCTTCAAGCTCGCAAGCAGTAAGTGTCTGATACTCACATCAGTAATAAGTTCTTGGTAGATCATCACTTTAAGGTTTGATGTATCGCTCACCATTAGCCAAGAAAATTAGCCATCGGCCATGTGTAATTAATTTATAGAAGATTTTCAACAAATTTGTGATGCTTCAATTTGTAGGGATGGGATCGGATGGGTTGCATACCAAATAAGAAATTCAGGCTGATAAAACCTGTGTATTTAGAGTTTGTTTAGTATATTTTTTAAGTTCACTTGGATGAAGCTATGCACATCAGTTTGCATGGCAACAGGACTGTTTCATAGCCACTCCAAATATCAATCAGTTACCATTACCGCAGCCAGCCTCCCATATTTACCAGATTGCTCTGCAGTTATTCAAACTGACACAGTCCATATGAGTGACTGATTGAGGGTGTCCTTCATATTTTTTACCTTGTCGCTTTGTCATGAGAAAAACTCTAAACTCTGCTGTCTCATTACTGGAGACTGTAATCAATCTGAGGGAGGAGAAAACAATATTAGTCGTCTGAGAGAGAAAAAAAAATCAAGGAATCAATGGGATGGAAACAAGTTCTGAAACCTTTTTCTTTGTTTTGAAAGTAGTTTTTCATCCAGAGAAAGTTAACTAAATACATTTGCCCACAGTCAACCCTCAATTTTTTAAAATTTTGGGGAAAAGTGGGGCACATCATTGGTGGGGACTATATTACCTCATACCAAATCACGAGTATATTTATATATCATCCATTGTAAGGTCTTATATAATGAAAGCAACAAAATTAATTGATTCTGACAGAAAAAGCAGGCCATTACAGCCAAAGCAACAGAACACAGAAGACATGAAGTTAATAAGAACTTATTGAATAGATGCAGCCAACAGTCCAAAAACATGGCTACAAGATTGTAAAAAGAGAGAAATATGGAAGTTTTTGCTTACATTGCATACATTGCTTACACTTTGGTGTTCCAAAGTCAGATTCAGCAAAAATTCTTATAATTGCAGAAGCATGTTTCAAACTTCTCATTTTAACTTGATGACTGTCACCTGTACAAGAGCAGATACGTGTTTACAAAATCGGATCATTAGCATTATTGATGCATCCAAATTACAAGGCTATTGCGCTGCAGTGGTGGGCAGGTGTCATTCAAAAAAATGGAGGGAGAGAAGATGGTGGATGATTTTGTGGATGATTTTGTACCTTTTCCCCCCAGAAAACAGATTGTAACTCTAAAAAAAAAAAAAAAAAAGAAAAAAAAAACCAAACATCCAGATCTGGATCGGGGTGGCAATATGTTAACCCCATGTCACACTGATGCTCTGAGGTGGCTTTAAAGTTGTGGGTAGCTACCAAGTAATGAATAAAGACATTTATATTTCACTGTATTGGACGTTTTGTCAGTATTTTGAAAGAGACAGTATCACAGTCCTGTTGTGTATCATACTTTTCTGTCTCTTCACTCTAGACTGATACACTGAGTTGAGTTTCTGACTGACTGACTGAGTCTTCATGGAGTGAAGCTTTTCTGGGTTACAGAGACAGTGAGGGATTACATTACCCTGGGGATTGCCCTTGTGCCAAGACGTTAAAATCCCTGTTATTATTAATAAACCCCTGAAACCCATGGGACACCCCCAACCCCCACCCAACTATTCTACTATAATGGACTCATTAATTGACTCATTTAAATCTGTCTAATTATTTAATCAATTAAATTCAATTTAGCTGATTGCACACTTCCCATTTAGCATCAAGTGCATGGTCTTGAGGGGGGGGTGGGGGAGGTGAAGAAAGAGAGCAAGAGAACTGACGAATAAATGTGTTTTGTGGTAATAACCGTTAATGCGCAGGCTAATTACAGAGGTAAATTGATCATTTTGTCTTAATTGATTTAAGCTTGTTAAAAGGGCACGGCGCCAGCTTCGTTAGCGTGCCGTGAGCACTTTATCTGGATGACAGTAATTGGAGGTGAATGCTCTCGTTTCTTGTCTTTCTCTGCCCTAGCTACGCCTGTAAGACATCCATCATAACTAATGGACAAGTACTGTAACCCTGTAATGGAAAGAAATCCACACAGAAATCTGGCTGAGAGGTTTTCGCACTGCAAGGCCAGGTGAGAGCTGACCAGGGCCAATTTACCCTCACCGGAAATCCTCACCCAAAAATATAACAATTTTCTCAGCTGGACTTATGAAAGGGTTTCTGACGATATGTTATGTCTTTACACAGTTACCTCTTGTTATTTTGTCTTGCCAGAATGCATTTTGGGTGAGGCAAAATGTCAAAATGGAGATGACAGCGAGTAAAGGAAGCACCAGACAATCCCCTACCCAAATGACCAGCTCTCCAGCTCTGAATGTGTCCTTCAGGACAAGTCAGACGCTGGTACCACTCTCTCTCCACTCCACTTGCTTGATTCTCTATCATTTCTGAGGATGGAGACGGCCGGACGTAAAATCTGTGGGATGCAATGAAATCATCTCTGACATTCTGCTTCATATTACAGGTCCCATGAAATGACTCACAATTTTAAAAATAGCTGATCTACCTGAACTCTGTTGGGGAATACAGTCAAACCGTTGTCACTACATGCAGCATTGCTACACCGGGATTGTGTCTTCTTCTCTTGCTTAAATTTGCAAAACAAGACTGCAGACAGTTTTCAGTGGGTTGCGATTCAGTAGCATTTTACTATATCTGAACTCATGTCTGAACTATATCTGAACCTTTGCCTGCTGAAAGAGAATTCTGTTGAGTCTGCTCAACTTTAATAAAATTTAAAGTTTTTTTTATATATATATATATATATACAGATTGTGCTACAAGTACCAGAGTGTTTTGCTAATCCTACTTACTGAGGATAGTCCTCAAACCACATTGTCAGCGTTTTTCAGGACTGTTTCTCCAGAAGAAAGTATGAAGATTGTTCACAGTGTGGTCCGTCAATTATTCAGAGAAGTCAGTGTAGTGTTCAGGAAATACATGTTGCTGTTGAGCTTTTCAAATGGAATTTTTCATTGTTTTTACTGCCAAAAACAAAGTACGACTCAACCCCAGAGCCACAGCAGAAAACTCAGCCATCTTAGAAACTGGGCTGAAACTGGTCTCCACAAGGGTAGATACAGAGAAACCAGTTATAGGAACCCAACTTGGGCCTTCAGTGCCCAAAATGGATGACAACAGATGATTAGTGAAGAAATCATCACATTTGCTCGCACTGTGGCTGCACAGTTATGGCAAACTCTCCTGGTATAGAACACCATCTGACGGATGCCAGCACGATTCATAAAAGTAGTTCTGAGGTGAAATTCAATGTAGTATCAGCTTAGCTTCCAGTGAAAGCCCTGACTAGGGCTGCAGAGGAAGCCAGAGGTTCAAGTCCATGTCTACCTGGAAATTCAAGACAGTAGGTTCTGTAGAAAGCTATTTTTGAGGTAACTTAGAATTAGATCGGCCTTATGGTGGCAGTCAACCCATTCCCTCACAAAGGGGACAGGGGAGGAAAGTACGGTTTTCAAAAGTTTCAGGGACCCTTTTTCTGTGAATACAGCATCTGGTCCAGATTCTCTGACAGATTGCCATCCTTCCATTTAGCTTTACCATTTATTTCCAGAAATGGATCTTTGGGGGGAAAGAATGTGAGATATAGAAAAAGAGGAGAGAGAGAGGAGGATTGCTGGTTTTCAGAGTGGAGATGATGACACTGCAAAAGACCCAAGTCAACCGTGTGTGTGTGCGAGTGTAAGTGTGTGAGTGTGTGTGCGTGAGTGTGTGTGTGTGTGTGTGTGTGTGTGTGTGTGTGTGCGCGCATGCGCATTTGTATCTTCCTGCCCATCCAGCCATGCAATGTCAGATACAGAAGAAGATATGGCTCTGCAGGGGATGGCTGCTACCTAGTGTGTGTGTGTGTGTGTGTGTGTGTGTGTGTGTGGTGTAGTGCAGTGTAGGATATTGCTCTGCAGGGGACAATCCTAAACTTCGGTATCTATCATTAAATCCTCCGTGAGTCTCACACTCACAAACATGCACGTCCACACACACACCTACACACACACACACACACACACACACAGACACAGGCACCCCTCCTTTTAAACTTTCATAGCCTATGCTGAAGGGTGCAAGCCCTGAACTTGAAAACTTTGCAGAGGAAAGTTCTGTGAATACAGAATCTTTTTTTTTTTTTTTTTTTCAAAACTCAGCCATTACAAGCTTGAAGATGTGAACTTTGTCCCAGTTCCATACTGCTCACTAAGCATGTTTTTAGTATGTAGTGCTTCACACTGAACAAAAACCAACATATGCTAAAAAATGGATGTGGTTGTTTTTGAATAGCCTGATGTACACACTGCAGAAGACCGAAATAATAATGAAATCTACTTAACATGAATTATTTGACATTGCTTTTGAATAAAACTGTACTATGATTATTACTATTATTATTATTATGTTAAAGAGCTACAATATTAAGAATTTTGAAAAACTTGCCTGAGGTTATTGCACACAAAATTGTACCCTTAGTAATAAAAACAATTAACATCTCAAGTTAATAAAAGTCATAAGTATACCTATGGTCATAATTAATATTGCTCAGTTCCAGAAAACATATTTGAGTTTTTAAGACACAAGCTCTGTGCATGCTAACAATGTGAAATGCAGTCACAGTTTTGTGTTATTTATATATGTAAATACTGAGACTCACTCCAGCATGTGCAAGTACTCAAACCATTGTTTCCTCCAAATGTCTCTGCAGGTCCCAGAGGATTTGTCCATTTATTAAATATTGATAGAGCAATGCAAACTCACTCATTTTAATACTGACTGGATGTTTATCATTTACCGTTTGCACTGGAAAAACAATAATCCTCTTAAATCAACATCGGCCATTTTTTAGGAAATGTAATTTCCTCTGCCTCTTTCTTAAGCACACAAACACCTGCACCTGCAGAGACACGTACACATTCAGAGTCTTGTGGGAGCACAGGTATAGGACTTCAATCATCCAACATGACGGGTTCCACAAGGAAACACACACTCCAAATCCCTGCAGGACTGAGCCTGCGGCTATACAACCCAGAGGCTGCGGCTGATTTTGATTCAGCTCCTCTTTATTTAAATCCTCAGAGACTCTCACCTGCATCTCTGCTGGCAACAGAGAGGCCTTGTCTACACTACAAAAGATATCACTGTAAAGAGCTTGGGGAAGAACTGGGGTGAATAAACCAATATACAGTATGCTGTGGATTTTCTTTGTTTGTAAACAGAGTGCTGTGAACTCCTCAGAGCCTCAACCGGCACACACCAGCGGAGTAGTTCAGAGTCTTGCTCAAGGGCAGCTGTTCAGGGGAAGACAGAGGACATTGGGGATCATGTGATCACACCTATGGTTTGTTTTCTTTGGACAGGGGAGTCATAAAAAAAAGTTTACTTTGCTGCATTTTGCTTCATACAGTTTTTGATTTCAAGTGGAGTCAAAACTGTCACTGATGGTAACTTTAACTCAGCATGATGGACATGCCTGTGCTCCGCTTCTTCGGCCTTAATGCTAGTTAACAGCTAGTTAACAGCTAGTTAACAGCCCACTGTTTCACAGTTGCATCAAGTGTCTGTTTTTATGTGTTTTTAAAGGTTTCAGAACAAAACAACAGTGAAGTTCTATGGCACAGAGGCATGCCGGCATTATCTTTTCATAAGCTAAAATTCCACTGTTTGGAATGCAGCTACAGTGTAAACACAGCCTCTGTACTCAGAGTTCTACCTGTCTATCACCCTCTACCCAGACTGATCAAAGAACAAAACACACATTCGATATTTATAATAATGTAGGAAAAAAGACAGCCACACTGGGAAAACCAAGAGATAGACAGAGACAGAAAATGTAAAGGAAAAACAACATACTGTTTATAAAGAGGCACAAAAGAAACAAGGACTGAAAAGAGGGACAAGAAAAGGGAAAGCAGAGGAGGAAGCTGTAAAAGGAGAGAGAGAGAGAAAGAGAGGTAAAGACAAGGGCTTGAGGAGGAATACAAAGAAACAGTGACAGACAGGTTGAACAAGGATGAGATGAAGTGGGGAAGACAGACTGTGACAGTGACATAGGGAGAGTAATGCATTCAGAGTACAGAAGAGTACAGAATACCCCAATGCATGCATTTGTGTGAGTGCTCACACACCGTTGGAATGAGAGCACACTGGGAAAAACTGTGGCTCCATGGACACTAAGCCTGCTGCATCTGAGTGGTGCATATTCTTCTGTCTGTTTTTGTCCTTCCACCAACACTGAGCTGACGATTTTCACAACTGAGAATGAAACTTTTTCAAAAAGTTTTCCAGACAAGATAAATGTGAAACCACCAGACTCGTGTTTTAGAGTGGAAAAGGGGACAGAGACGGGGTTCCCACGCATCCTGCAAAATGCATCCAGTCCTGAGAAAAGCCTCACAGATTTGTGGGCGAATCACGTCGACGTCAATGTTCGCGTCGATGGTGCTCTGCAACCAAGATCCTTCAAATGTAAACATCAATGTTTGCACTATTTAATAAGTAAGTAATCTCAGTTTACCCAAAGTCGCTGGTTTATTCAGTGACAATGGTGACACAGCACAGTCTTTTTATTTAAAGATTAGGTTTTAAAGATGTGTTTCATGCACTGAACCCCTAATAACGGAGGTGAAACTCAGCCTTCAGTAACCACGCTGAGGTTCTGCTGACACGCAGTTAGTTTTGTTGTTTGCTGACTGAAAGAGGAGGGACAAGAGGAGATTTTGCCATTTTCCTGTTTTGGCATTTCACTGTGGGCACAGAAATTTTCTAAATTGACAACAAAATATGTGTGTTGACAAAAGTCTTTGTCACGCATAAACAGCATTTTCAAATTTAAGCGATTTAGTGTGGGTGCAGTTTTAGATGAAAAGAGACTTTGTATAAACACATTTGTCTGTACAGATGATACACACAGACAGACAAATACCACAACACTGCTTGCAGGAAGAGATATTCGCACACACACACGCCTCCTCTCTCTCAGAGACATTCACACAGGCATGTACACACACACACACACACAAACACACACAGTATAAAGGCTCCATTGGGGGACACAGGTAGCCCCTGCCGGAGAGTTCACATCTAGTTCAGGTGATGTATCAGAGTAATTACATACAAACACACACACAGGCACACATGTGCACAAAGCTCATGTGATGCATCTGAGTGATTAGAAATACCACTGGGTCCAGAAGTGTTTCTTTTTTTTTTTCTTTCTTTCTCTCTCTCACTCAGTCACTCTATCTCCGAGACACACACACACACAGTTTTGAGTTATCATATCTTTCCTGTGCTCACAACATTCTCTCTCACTCACACAAAGACACACAGAGACAGAAACACACAACACACACACAATTCAGTTCAAGCATGGGCGTAATTACTCCTAGCTTTGCTCTCATTGGTCACAGGTGTTGCCTCCAAATGAGTGTAAATGAAAGCCATTAATCGTGGCTGGAGGCAAAGCTGAACGAGAGTGATTAGCAGCAACACAGTGGGCGCTCTGCAACACAAAAATGACTGCAGGTAGGAGATGAATGGGTGGATGAAAGGAGAGATGGATGGACAGAGGGAGGGAGGAAAGTCTGCATGCACAAATTCTAACGTGCAAACCATTGGAATTGAAATATATATAGAAATTATAGATACATTTGATAGAAATTGCTGTGGATTGACAGATGCACTGAGGAAGGGATTGTATTTATAGACAAGTTTAATCTACACAGATGAATACACGTCTTACTCTCGACTGTAGTAAGCACTGATATAGGAAAACTAAACCTTCACATGCCTGGCAGAAATCTTTCCTAGATAAGTCCAGGTCACCAGCATGGTCAGTATCAGCAGCGGCTGAAACACACAGCTCGTAGAGACATTTTAAAACCCTTTGCACCTGACTACCACACATGGCTTAAAAACTCATACTCATGATCAAACTCCGCTCCCCCCCAGGGTGACTGGAGTCGGATGTGATTCGTGCCAGACTCTGAAAACCACTGATCAGGGAACTTTTTACCTTGAAGCAGCAATAAGCTGTCTGAAGTAGACATAGCTAAAAACATGCAGAGAAAGCAGACAGAATGCAAGACGTTCAAATATTTAAAAAAAAAAACAAAACAGAAGGGTGTCTCTAATCTTGTAGCTACCCACTTTCTTCTTCAATTCTTTTATTGTTCTGTTGCCTTTTTATTTGGCTGCCGACATCACTTTGAAAGCTACAAGTGGCTGAAAACTGGCAAGACAATAACTACCAACACCACTGAAACGCAAAATGGGTTCACATACTTCACTGTCACACCTTCACTGTCAATTTAAGACGTGGAAAGATTAAACACATTCTGGTTTTTATTGAACTTGATGGATAAATGATCCATCTGAACAGGAATCTGAAGGAGGAAGTTAGAATTTGCTGAAGTATAAGGCAACACCAGACTGCAGGAACAACGGGGGCATGTAGGGACGTGGATAGATGAATTGGTCTGAGCCTATATGAGAGGATGATTAGCAACCACATGAAGTAATGAGCAACAGACAAATGACAAGTGGCATACTTGTAAATACTGGGGGAAAGGAGGGGCAGGTGGAAGGTGGAGAGAAGGATGGAAGCAGGTAGCACGGACAGAGATGGCGGAAAACACTACTGAAGTGGAGGTGAAGATAAATTGAGGTAAAGATAGATTAAGGCAAAGATACAGGAGTTCATTAGAGAGAGGGATGGCCAGTAATATAACTGTGTAGACTGATGGATGAATTGATGATTTTCTGTGTATACGAGTGAAAACTGGTGAAATGAATGAACTGATGATGGCTCCTTCTCTTTCATTTGTGTGTAAAAGAAGTTGATATTATAAATGTACTGTTTACATCATCAATCAGCCCAGAAACTGTATTGAGTTGCAGAATAGGCTGCTCAAATCACACCGATGCAGTGATGTAGGCTAAAGCAAAGTGGCCTCACACTTGAACAGTCATTTTTCAGCACACCAACCCCTGCTTTGAATGTATTGGACGTTCACTGTTCCAAATAAATAGCCTTGTTCATTTTCTGCATAGATAGTGTGAGATGACCAGAGGATAAGGCTTCAATATGCATTAAACTCTGTGACTGAATCATAGAAAGATGACAAACTGCACTAGAAAATATCTGGTTCTTCGCTAAAAAGTCAAAGTTTAGATGCAAATTAAATCTCGTACGTGATCAACTTTTTTCACTTTTGGATTACGGACAAATTTTTGGAAGAATTTTACACTGACAGCAGCTGTTCCCAGTTACAAAGATGAAGCATTTTTAATCAGATATTACTCTGATTTGTCCCGCCAATCTGTTACACTAAAGTGACAGAATAAAAAAAAAAAAAAAAATCAAACTATTTCAAGGCAGCAATGTTGAAATAATCGAATCAAAGTGGATGAACAGCTAATGTTTTTAATTTGATCATATATGACAGTTTGATGGCAAGTGGTCAGAGTATAAGGGACATAATACCCTCAGTGCTGTACGTTCTATAATTACACTGGAATGACTTCACTGACTCATCAAACATTTTCCTGTTGGGAAAGAAATAACAGAACTAATTAAACTGCCTCAAACATGCTCTCAGTGGAGGGGGCCCTGCATCTTCAAAGCATGACTTCTGTAGGACGTAATGACAGGAGATAGGAGGTTTTCACCTGGCATTAGAAGGTTGGAAGACAGTCAGCAGGACACTGGCATCGCACACTGTGCTCCCTGCTGTGTCAGTATCACACGTCCACTCCACTTAACAACCTCCTCCATCAATGAGCAACCATCACCAAGGTGACACTGTGAAGCTGTCACTGCCATATCCTTGGAGACTGTCACTATGGTAACATGCTGCTGTGCATGCTATGCCAACAAGATGAGGAACAGGGAAAGGATGAGCGGAGGTTATAAGCTCAAGATCAACATGATGTTTTGTTTTTTCAGTCAGATATAAAAGCAGTGAAAGAACTGAACAAATATAATCTAGGAAATGTTTGAGCTTGGTTTAAAAAAAAAAAGTTAAGGAAAACAGAAAAGAAAAGTCATATTATACATTTACTTTTGATTTTCTGGTGGCGGTACATCGGCCCTTAGCTGGCATCAAGCCCAAACTCTACAAAGTTGATGAGTGTTGCAGAGGATTTAACTCTGCTTGTGTCATCAATAGACATTTCTACAAGGCTCTACAAGGTCCGTCACCTATATATGTATATTAAAGGAAGTGTGAGTGATACACAGAAGTCAGCCAAGGTGTAGCGCTGCTAGTTAAAGTACCGTGTGCACAGTTGAGCTGCAGCAAGTTGACTCAACTATAACTGACCACAGAAGAGTTAAAGATGAATGAAAGGATGTTTTGCTGCCTTTTCATCATCAGTTCACAAAAACTAGGTGGATAAAAAAAAATATTTAATTCACTGTGCCGCTCAAAACCATCTCAACTTTTAAGGTGGAATGTTTTCTTGCATGTTACTCAATGCGTGAGTAGGCGTGAATCAATCAATACTCCTTAATGTCCATATGACAACTTTGGCAATTCAGTTTGTTTTCATTGGCTCTTGTGTGACATACACTTTAGGGACGACAGATAATGCAAACAGAAAAAATGTATTTCCTCACTTGGAGAAAAAAAAGAGGTGGAGCGCTGTGGCAACACTACAGCTATGGAGGACAGACGGTGTTTGTTTATCTGTCAACAGTAACAGACAAGAGCTAATAGATAAACCTTTAATATTGTACTACAGAGGCCACACAAACACATCAGTGATACGGCCAAGCTGCTGACTTTATCAAACATGTAGGTTGAAACGTTACACAAATTGTAGTAAGCATAAAACAATAAAGCAGAAAACTCCATGTTCACTGTAGGGAGAAAAAAAAGACATGGAAACCACTTTTGATCATTCAGGATGCTGATTGGTTGATTGCATGGACCAATAATAACACTGAAAGTCATTCAAACTCTGTCAGCGTTTTACAGGTCATGCCACCAGGCTCTATAAAATTCAAGACTACAGATAAGTCATGGACACACAAGTTTTCAAATTTCAAGCCAAAAAAAAAGCCACAAAACACTATCTAACCTCAAATATATAAGCAAAGAGCTGCTGAGAAACCGAGCAGTATTTTAAAATTAGACAGCAACAGTAGAGATGTCTTTTTAACCATTGTACAACATGAAAAGTCTTTTTTACACTGAAAGGACACAATGGGCCTGTGGTCTGTTTAATCGACCGTAACCTAACCTTAGTTTATATAAATGGAAAGGGCAAAATATTAGAAACACATGTCAGTATAATTCTATATCAATCGACAGCACCCTACAACCTACAGCCTGCAAAATGACCAAACAGTAGAAAAACCTCCTCTCAAAAAAAACTGCACAGTTTAACCTTGATGAAGATTGGTCTCAGGCCTGTTGTATTAGACTGCATTAGTTTTAACCAGATGTACCAAAGTAATGGGCAACTGAGTGTATAGAGTTTTTAAGCATTAAAGGTTAAGTTCAAAATTGCCTTATGTTATTTTGCAGTGCAGCACTGCCTCAGAAGACCGGGAGGGTATTAAGGAAGCACCTAACCATTGCCTGCAGGCCACAGTATAGTCTGATACCTCCAGGCCATGCCCCAACCCCTTCCTGACCTTGTGGCAACTCAGGCTGGAACCTCTGTCTCTGATGTGTCTCTGGTGATGAAAAGACTTTCCTATATGTTAGAAAATGTGCATTTACCTTAAAGAAGAAGCTGGATGGAAGTGGAGCCCCACACTTTCACTAGCTACACAGCATCAAGCACTTCCTGGTTTCTCGCTGACATGTGACTAATCTAATCAATCAGAAGGTAGTAAGGCCTTGGTAAATGTGAGGAGAAACCACTGAGGTACATTCAGTCCAATTTGAAACTATTTGAATGTTGTTGATAAAATATTTGAACTTGTAAATGTGTAAATAGTCGACCCTGAAAACACCCTACATTTACTTTTAGTGAATCAGTTCAGTTGCATGTATTTATCTAAATTAATCTTCCCGTCTACAAGCTTGCAAGACAGACACAGAATCTTTCCTCCCCTCTTTATTGATTTCTCTAGTCTTGAAAAACAAAACTACCTCCGTCTTCAAATTAGTCAGTCACTGCAGCTCTGATGTTTTCACCCCTCAGTATTTGAGGCTTGTAATGTTGGTGATAGGATTTACTCTGGATAGTGTCTGCTAAATGTACTGTGTGTCTTCCCTCAGGCTACATTATGTATGCCAGTCAGCCCATCAATCACCACCCTGCCAGCACACCAATCACATTCACAACACTCTAAACTGTAGGAATAAGATGAGGGGTTGCTTGCATTTACAGTGTGTCAACAGCTGTACTTTGGAAGACGGATAGATTCGACACAAGGATAAAAAGTTCTGTGCTTTATTTTTTCCTCTTTTTTTCAGCTGGTGAGTAAATAGGCAAAGACAAACAGCGTGCGATGTTTGTCCTGTCAGTGTGGCTTGTGCCTGATAACCACGCAGACAAAGCAGGAGACACCCTGCTGTAATCCTCCAATGGGATTGCGGAAAACAAAGTAGAGCAGGAGGGGCTCACGCTGCGTTGGTGATGAGTGGTAATCATGAGAGGTTGGCGAGTGATTTTATTAGGGTAGAGCAGGTCAGGAATGAAGGCACTTCTCAGGCATGCAAGCAAGCACACACACACACACACGCACACACACACACATAGTGACACGGAGAGACACCATATCTCACAGCAGGATGCATGTAAACTGCTCATGACACACTCACAGGAACCTAATTTTAGGGGAAGTTAACACTTCTGAGTACACACAGGCACAATCTGCCATAACTCAAGGGTAAGGAAGGAAGTTTAAGAAAGGTTCTCTGATAAATGAAGTCCATTGTATTGGAATCTTGATCGGTAGTAGAGTTAAATAGGAAACAGCCTTTTAACTACACCATTTGACAATTACTGTAATGACACGTCACACACAGTGAAAGGCAGGGAATTCAAACAAAGAGGACAATGAAAGAGAAGAAAACTCCTGATTATGAGCACCGAGGCCTCATCAGCATGCAAATTCTTCAAAATGGCTTGACATATTGATAAACACTCAAAAGGCTGTGAAAAGAGCTTATCAAAACCTTGGTCAGCAGCGCCAAGACCAGACTTTAGAAATTACAAAGCCCCCCAAAGGTTAATGGGATTCCGCAATCCACAACAAAAATATCTTCCGTTTTTGGAGAAAGTCACTGAGGTGCGGTTGGAGGGTGATTCAAGGGCTGCTCAGTGTGTTTACAGAAGTTAAATTTGTGTTAAATCAGCTCTGCCAGAGACACAGAGACTGAGATGAAACGGTTCAGGTTACAGTTTTAGTTTTAGGCTCTTACAAATGACACAACACAAAAAAGTGATTTAAAAAAAGAAACATTATCTAATAAAATTAGCTTATTTAAAGATCTTGCTTTCAAAATGAGTTATTTTTGCTAAAATAATTGTCAATGGGACTTCAAACTTTTGTGACTCCAGGGCAACCAATTTTAGAATGAAGTGGTATCCAAGATACCCATTGTTTTTGGTTTCTAGTACCACACTAAATCAATGTTTTCACAAGTAGGCGCCTGTTTTGTTTGTATCATGATACACATTCCTGCCACTGGTTTCACGCTGTTGCACTGATTTGCAGTTGGTTTGCTGTGAAGAAACGCAGCTATGCCTCCTAAAGGCAGTGAAGGAAAGGACTGCCAGCTGACGAACATGGACATAAACAATGCACCAACAGTGGCTTCGTTACTTGTCGGTGACGTGCTCTGAGCAGCATGGTCTTCATGTTCTTCCATCACTAACAGTTGATAAGGCCCAGGTCACAAAGTGAGTTTTGAAAAGGCAGGAATCACATCACGTGGGAGTATTTCTTTAACTCAAACACTTTGCAGATCATTTGTGGGCAGTTTAGGCTTTGGTGAAGCAAGAATGCTACCTTTCCTTTAATGTTTAAATCCATTTCCCTAAATACACTGTGTGTTTGTAGGCATGACGATCACATAAGATCAACTATGAAGACCTTGAAATTGCAAGCAAGTCTGTCACTCCGGGCTAAGTCTTCCCCTTGCCTGTGTATGATGATGCAGCTGGACTCTTCATACCCTGAAAGTGTTTGAATTTGCCTTGTGTACCTGTTCTGTTAAATCTAATGCTGCTTGGCTCCCCACTGCTCGCCCTGCTGTGACCTTAATCACACATATCCTACATCTCCATATTATCAAGTTAGCGTCCAGTAGCAAGTGTTCTTCATGCAACACCCTCACAGTTTTAATTGAAGTCTTTCAAGTGGAGAAACACAATAATTACCCCTGCTGACCTTCAAGTTTCTCTTTCATCTCCTCTCATCTCATTTTCTTTCATCGCCATCTTAGCAGACTTTCTTTTTTTTTAGTACTTTCTTTTGTGTGTTCTTCTTTTCCCTCTTTCCTTTCTTAGAGTTCTCATCTAATAATTCTCCCCAGAGTTAAAGCATGCCACACATAAACACATGTATGTACAACCACATATCCAGACGCAAATACCCCACATGCCTTCCTGCAGACATTGTTGTTGTGCCACCTTAAAGCCTATAATTTGGGGAGAATTATTCTGTTTTGTCCTTTAAGTGGCACGTTGCATCTCTCCAGGGCCTCGGATGCGATAATAGCTGTCTCTTAATAACAATCGCTTTTCTCTTTGGCTGGGTTTATTTTGACAAAGAGCGTGTCTGGAGCACGCAAACAGATGTGACCCTAACCAGGCGCTCGGTGGATTTGTGTATTCGATTAGGTTTGAAGGGAAAAGTCATTCATGCATATATTGAAAAGTAAAAGAGAGAAAAAGGCAACTAGTCAGCTTTCAATTGTCACTGCAGTGCATTCATATGGGATCATCAGGGATTATTACAAATAAAATCAATATTTAGTTTTCCTCTTTTAGCTGTCATTAACTTTATTTTTATTAGAAATTAAATTCATAAAGCTAGATTTATGAATATATATATACATACATGCTGTATTTGTATGGATAGATAGATAGAAACTTACTGACATCTTATATCTTATATCCATTATAATTGCATATGTAGGTGGAACAGTGGTAAACATGCACAGGTCAAACACAGCGGCAGGAATGGGGAGTCAGGGGCTGCCAATGACTCTGTTCACTCACGTACCTGAGACCTTGAGAGCTGAGAGCAGTCACTGAGGTTTCTTTTGTCACTATGTTCAGGTCAAGTGATGACCCTTAGGCAAGGATAAACACTCCACATCTCATTCATATGTACAGCTCCAGAAATGTTCAGAATAATATGTACCTGAAGTAACTGTCAGCTGTCCTGTATCTCCAATTCTTCTTTCAGCTGACCTCAACAGCCCCCCCCCCCCCCCCTGCAGAGCATGAAGCCTGTTGACTTTGGTGAGCCCCTGACTTTTCATTTTGTTCCACCAGCAGGTCAGATTTTTCCCGTCGACATCTACTGGATGGATTGGCACAAAATTGTGATGAGACCATGAGGGTCTAAGGACAGAAGGTGACATATGATGTACAGACTGATAAGCACCTTGAGGCAAATTTGTGATTTTTTGATATTGGGCTATACATCTACAATTTGACTTGGCTTTAGCTGGTGTTCATGGTTTCCAGACAGTGGATCTAACCGCTTTATGTTAATAGTTTGGCTTATTTTAAATGCCTGCAAAGCCACATACCCAGCCCCCTTCAGCTCCACTTTGTTTTTTTTTTGTGCTAATTAACAAATGTTAGCATGCTACCAGGACTGGAATGAGAATGTGGCTGAACCCAGAACAATTTTACCATTAAAACTCTAACAACTTGCCTGTGTCAGGTTTAAATACACACAGACACACCGAGGCTGTCAGCTGCAACCAGTGTGCTACAGAGAGGTGACCGCTTCTCCTCCAACTGTGAGGCCTCGAGGAGAGACCAATGAATATTTAAACATCTAATATATTTCACACTCGCTCAGTCACACACTCACACACACACCCACAAATGATACAGTACGTCGATACTGACTTGGGTCACTACACTAACAAGAATCTGGATATACCCATTAATTTATAATGTGTGTGAATGAGAGAGAGAGAGAAAGAGGGAGAGAGAGGGAGAGAGAGAGAGACAGGTGACAGCTAAGGTCACTGCACAGGATGTGATATACGCAGTCTGCTGCAAAATGACAACAGTAATTTTATGGATGCGCACACACACACATACACCCACACACACAGAGGCATTTATAATATTTGCTGAACATGAAGCGTTGCCAGAGGTGAAAAAGCAACTCACAGAATGTCTATTAACAAAAATAAGTAACTAACTAAATATATGAAAGCAATAATTAAGTTTTATATATATTGAGCCAGTATTAGCTTCTGGAAGACGTCACTACAGCTGGTTCACTACTAGACAGAGAACACGATGATGATGATGATGATGTAGCTGAAGGGCTGGGAGGAGGAGGGGTGAGAAGCAGAGTGATTTGTTTTCTAAACTCATGCAAGTCTTAACATGATTTACTTGCATTTTGTAGCTTCAAGCATCAAGTAAATGAACAAAAACAAGTAAGTTTTTTTTTTTTTTTTAATTCACACATTAGTCCATCAGGTGAAACTCTTATAATGACGTTAGCTTCAGTTAGCATATAACAAACATGACATACAATAAAGTTCAAGAGATAACAACAGCTGATGACACTGAGACCACTAACACACACACACACACACACACACACACACTAATGCCCTTACTAATGAGCGCTAGAGGTTGAGTGATTGTACCCTTGTACCCTTGCTCCATTGCAAACAGGATAAACATGGACTTAATCACAGTCCTCAGAGGAATGTGATGACCTTTTCTAACTTTACTGCTGAATGCCCGTGTTTAGGTGTGTGTGTGTGTGTTTATGGGTGTTTTGTATGTGCATGTTCAAGTTCATGACATATACTATACATATAAAGGGTTCACTGTCTGAAAACAAGCTTTTGTTTCACAACAACATCAACATCATATGGGAAATACAGTATTTATTTATTTAAACTTTAGGAAGTACAGTCGACTTTATGTAAACTATATTGGCATATGTCTGTTTTACACTGATGTCATTTCAGATGGATTTGTTTATCCTACGTTAATTTGACTGAATGTTTTTAGAAAGTTTGAGCATGTGGACATCATTTTAATTTTATATTAGTCCAGGAACACAAACATGTATTTGTGACTTGTTTTCCGGGTGGAGGATATGATGAGGACTTTGGGTTGGGACAGGACAATCACAGCAGAGTAATCATTTATCCTTCTCTGGTGTGTGTGTATGTGTGTGTGTTTGGTTATGTTTGTGTGTGTCCGCCCTGCCAACCTTGAGCTGAAGAATGACTCGATAATCGTTTCCCTGCACTGCACCCATCTACACTGCCACCATTAGTTATTACAGACTTGCGCACACACACATACACGGTGTACCATAATTCAGGAATTCACATTAGTAGTTAAACACACAGACACTCACACAAAAACATACACACTGGTCTTTCTATAGCTGTGAAGACTCTCGTTGACACGATGCGTTCCCTACTCTCCAACCTAAACCTAAGTCTGAGCCTAACCCTAAAACCAAGTCTTAACCTTCAAACAGACTTCTGAAGTTGTGAGAGCAGGTCGAAATGTCCTCGAAACCATGGTTTCAAACCAAACGTTGTCCACACAACCAAAGAAAGACATATGCACACACATAAACACACACATTTCCAGTCCTCTGCCCTCTACAGCCATCCATAATTCACAGTTAGACCTACATAGCACACATCTCCATTTTGCCTGCGCCACATGCATCAACTAATCATAAATCAGACACTGATGGATGAAAACACACACACATAGAGTCACGGCATGTAATATATGAATAATTTTGTGATCTCAGGGTAACCTCAGCCAGTCAACTCTTCCCACTTGACCCTTTATTGTGAAGTGTGTGTGTGTGTGTGTGTGTACTTGACCTTGCCATGTTGCAGTGTTACATGCTAAACTGATTAGACAGTGAGTGATTCAGCTTTTCCTTATCAATTGGCATTTAGTGATTAACGAGTCAGCATCCTCTCTTCACTGACAACTAGTTGGCTGTTCTGAGTTGCATTGTACTGTATTCTGTTTTTTATTGCCTATATTTTACATAACATATATAAAAATGTACATACTGTAAGCAAACTGTATTCAGTGTTTGGTGCAATGTGCCAGGTCGGGGATCATACATAGTTTTATACATAAGCCGTTTTGCTGAGCAGATTGGAATTCATGCAATGAATTCTGGGAAGGATTCCCCCCTCTGGACAGGAAGGAATGTCATCACGGCCCATCAGCTAATCACAGCACTGAATGACATGACAGCCAGTCATTCAATCAGATAAATTTATGACAGCTTAGTCAGACCAGACTCCCACTCATGCCCTGTGGCTGTGCACCCTGTGTGTGTGTGTGTGTGTGTGTGTGTGTGTGTGTGTGTGTGTGTGTGTGTGTGTGTGTGTGTGTGTGTGTGTGGGGTTGTGTATGGATGTCACCCACAGTTTTGATACGTCACGGGTACATGTACACCTCAGCAGACACAGGGATCACACACATACACACAGGTTCATGTGGTGATCATTAAGGCACGACGGCTGCAGAACTGAATTTCAGCATCTTTTAAAGATGTTTTCCAGACAAAACTGCACCTGCAAGAATCCACCTCAAGTTTCCCAAGGTTGTCCAGCCAAACAACAGAGTTCTGCTAACAGCAGTTTCCATGGCGGCTGTCTGTGAGTGATTACTGTATGTTTCTTCTTGCTTCTTCTACCTTCCAATCTGTTAAACTGTTTTGTTTAAAACTTGTGTTAGTGCAGCGATAAAACAGCTTCTAAATCTTGAACCACATCTGTCTTTGTCAGACATTCATTTTTGTTTTGTTTTTTTCCCCGGTTTTGAGGCCAGCTTCAACTTCACATGACCCTGACTCATCACCCATTGCATCATATAATAGCTGCTGGCTGGGACTGTGATCATTATTATTTTGATGGCTTATTTCAGCCCAGTAATTTAGGTGGCTTTCACAATAATAAGACCAAATAAAATATACACCATAAGACCAATTTTGTGTCGTTATTTGGCATCTCTGCACATTTTAATTGAAGTCATGCTGAGTAGCAGAGGTGCTCATGAGCCAGACTGACTTTTTAAAGATTTATGCAACTAAATGACGTTTGTTTGTTTGTTTGTTTGTTTTATTTAGAGATATTAAAGTTTGTTAGAAAATCTATAAATATATATATAAAAAATTATATTTTTAAACATTTTGAACAAAATTATTTCCAATTTCTGCAACAGCACAGAGTTTAAAAAATACCTAAACAATAATCAGTCTCATGCTAAATGTCCTCGCTATGTTTTCATTGACCTAATTAAAGCAAATCATTTCCGTGTATGTAACTGTAGAAGATTTCTGGCGGAAGGAGAGAGTCAAGATAATAGCAACAGTAAGTGGTGTCACTGTTATGGATCATTTATTTGAAGAGCTTAATGAAGGGCCTGGTGTTGTCGGCATCCATTTGATATAATTACTTCTTTAATGCACTCAGAAATGAGTATTTTTAATGACTGATTTTAACAACTCCTGTAATTAAACAAACAGGTGTGTTTCTGAGGAAATGGTGCAATTTTATTCAAATGATGCCCATTTAAACTTTCTTCAAAGTCCTTTTTATAACTTTTCCAGTTCTCACTGTCTCTCTCATCTGTCTTTTCTAATTTCTGGACTTTAATTTACTTCTGTCTTTGTTACTGTCTCTGTCCCTCGTTTTTCCTCTTTAATTTTTCTTTCCTCCCCTGTTCCTCTTTCTTTGTCTTCACCATTTCCCTGATCTCTCACTCTCCCTCTGCTACTTTTTCTTTCCATCTCACATCACCTCTCTCTCTCTCTCTCCCTCTCTCTCCGTGTCTTGCAGGCTTGTCATGAGTCTGTCCATCTGTCACCCAGTCACACTTGTGTGTGACACGAAACCCTCCAATCAGACTGGTCGCTGACAGCTCCCGCCACAGTGCAGCGCCTTACCAAACTGGTCGACTGTTGTTGCGTGTGTGTGTTTGTGTGTGAACATGTGTGTGATTGTGAGGGAGCATGCAACTAATGGAGGGAGAGCATGAGAATGAGTGTGATGATGTTTGTTTTGTGGGAATGTGTGTGCGTCCATATAAACCATGAGAGAGGTTAAGTGTGCTGTATTGTTTAGCAGAGTGTGAGTGTTTGTGTTCATGTGAGGAGAATATGTTGCATAACTGACAACGTGTATGTGTAATGTGTGTGTGTGTGTGTGTGTGTGTGTGTGTGTGTGTGTGTGTGTGTGTGTGTGTGTGTGTGTGTGTGTGTGTGTCCCACATGTCCATGGGTAACGTATAATAAAGTGGGTCACAGGCTCAGGTTTATATCAGGTATTTTCTCATATGACAGCAGTACTGGCATGTTTTAATGAGCCCGGCTCCACAGAGACTAAATCTGGATCTTGCACTGGAAACCTTAAAGTGGTAATCCTCAGGATCCTTTCTTTTTGTGTGTGTGGGGGGGTGGGGTTTTTTTTTTTTTCTCGGTTTCCATATGTGCTGCTAAGTGCTCATTACTGTTTTGATATGGTTTTCTTGCACCACATTTACCAGAGATCACCTGTCAATCAAAAAATGTCGGCAGTGCATGATTACACATTCCTCCCTGGACTTTCTGTCTTGAGTTATTGTGCATGCTGTTCTTATTTTTTTTGTCTTTTTATCCATTGTGACTCATTCCACTTACTATATTTATTGCAGACAAACCAGAGGCTTGAAATTCCTAATATTCTGATGCACTATGATACACAATGGGGATTTTAATTTTGGAACTGGGTAAAAATGAAGATCTAAAAAAAAAGGTGGAAAAGCAACTCTAAAATATCTTAACTGATTTTGTGGTTAATTATGTAACAGCTTAATATCCAACATGTTCTGGCACAGTTCGCTTTTTGAAAGTGAAAGCTCCTCACAGTGTCTTCACTTTGGATTTCTAACGTGTCCAAAAAAAGACTGTCCTCAAAAAGAGCAGCAAATTATGACGGTTAAGAGTAAAGGCAGGAGTAGCATGAAATTCTTATGGTGGAGTAAAACTATGGGGAGAATGTCAAGGTGGATGCATCTGTCAGCAGCATTTCTTCTGACCACCACCACAAATTTTCCCTTAGAACCCATAGCCATGGAAGTGGCAGATCAGGAAGCAATCATGAATCATTTCTATGATATGCATTTTGAAAAGAAAATGACCTAGGTTGTCATTAAGGTTTTGTTTATGCGTAAGCCAGCAGCTGGATGTAATACTTTAAATCTTTTTGTTTGTTTGTTTGTTCCTCTTAATACTTCACTGCTGCAGGGGTGGTTGAAAATGGGAAGATTTTACTTTGAAGTTTTATATTGCATATATTCTGTATGTGCAAAAATACCACAAAGAAAAGGTAAAAACCAGGTAAAACACTGTTCAGACTGATTTATGCTTGCTCTTTCATTGCATGAGGAGAACACATCGAAGTGCATCACATCACGATACAGCTGCAACAAAATAGTGGAAACAGATTCTCTAATTTCAAAAGAAGGAAATGCCGTGGGATTAAACGATAACACATTCAGCACGTTAAGTATGATCAAGGCGTGAACTGATCTGCACAGAGCTGAGAAGTTATTTCCTAAAATGTTTCAGAAATTCACTTGGGAGGTGAAAGCAAAATCACCATCTGAAGCTCAGCATTCAATATTTCCAACTCGCAGAGGATCTAGTCTGTAAAAGGTGTCATTCTAATCCAGGCAGAATGCACATCAATCATGACGATTTGCATAAAAGCATTAAAAGTACATGAATAGTTCCTGCATTTTCTTTGACAATTTCAAATTTTGAGCCTAGGATATTTTTCTTTTCTCTCCGTGCAAGCAAATGGATTTTGTTCCATATTTACAGAAATAACTGTGATGAGAATAATGGTAAAGTACCGTATGTAAACACTAATGATGAACAACATGAAACTGCTGTTTATAGAAAATGAAGCAGAGAAAAAGAAAGGTATTTCAGTATACATACAGATGACTGAAAATAAATGAATAAATAAGAGGACAAATTTAATTTTTTTAATTCTGAAAACCTGTTGTTCTGACACTCACGTCAACATGTTTCTCAGAGTCCTTGTAGCCCTTTTTCCTTCTCTGTGTGTCCTCACCCTCCTTCATCACATGAACCAACCTGTGTTACACGTCCTGGGTTCCACACAAACATTACCTCTCAGCCTTCGCCCTTTCACAGCTGTCCTCATTCATCCCACCACTAAATTTTCATAAGTGGTGAGTTGTTGTTAATAAACATCTTCCTTTTATTTCACTCATTTAGTAAAAGGATGCAGCTTGATTTTGGAACAAAAATATTCTCTTTCTGCGCTCAATGTGACCTCTCACTCTACCTCCTTCTCCAGCAATATTGAATCTTACTCTTCTTCCACCCTCTCCTCCTCATCTCTCCCTCATCATATCTGTTATCGATGTGTGGAGACAGTAGGAGAAGCCCCTTGGTGCTTTATTTACCTCTGGGTGACCAGGATGGCATCTGTCTGGCTACAACTGGCTATAACAACTGTTACTGATCACTGTGTGATGGAGGGAAAAATGATTTTAAAAAATGAGGAAAGGAAGAAGGAAAGAAAGGGGAAGGAAGAACAGAGGAGAGAAAAAAACATGGGAATTTGGATGACAAAAAGAGACAGGGAAAGAGGGAAGTGAGGAAAGATGGATGGACAGAGGGGCAAGGGAGAGTGAAAGGAGTGAGAGAGCAAAAAAATCAGGTGACTCAGATAAAGAAGGAGAGAAACGGGGGAGACAGAGGGAAAAATTGAGAAATACAGGCAGAAAATGGATGGAGGGTTGAAGGAAAAAGACAGGCTGGATGGCAGGATGAAGGTAAAAAAAAATTTGAAAAATGCTTATGCATGCAAGGATAGAAGGAAAGAAAGGCAAGCGAGAGCAGGAAAGGTGGATGAGAAGAATGGAGAGATGATGAAAACAAAGGGTGAGGAGAAGTAAGAAGAGAAACATGGAAACGTGAAAAAAGTGAATCGATGGAAAAAAGATTGAAAAGGGATGGACCAGTGAAGGAAAAAGACAGAAGAAGCAAAATACTGAATGCAAAAGAGAAAGATGAGCACTGACTGAAAGAGGAGGATTAAAGAGCAAGGGAAAGAAAAAGTGAAAATAGAGGGAAAATGGTGAGCTTTCTTTCTCTCGTCCTTTCTCTCTCCCCATTCCTCCATCACGATGAAGGGAACGTGGTGAGCTGTCCCCTGTAAGCAGCGTTAGGAAGCTGATAACTTGCTGCAATCTGTCACAACACTCATTACTGTCTACCTCCAATGCTCCAAGACAGAGAGAGGGATGGAGGAAACAGAGTGGAGGGAAAGGGAGGCACGGGAGGGAAGGAGAAGAGTGAGAAGGAAAGGACAAAGGGAGAAGAGAGGAGAGGAGTAAATGAGAGGAGGCTATGTAAAGGAAGAGGGGAGGGGAGGAAGGTAAGGACAGAGGGAGAAAAGAAGGGGAGAAGGCAAGAAGAGAAAACTTTGGAATCATTTCTTATTCATTTATTTGTCCCTCTTTTTCACATTCTTTTTCTGCCCATGCTGTTTTCTCTCTTCTCTTCTGCTTAAGTCCTCTTTCTATTCCTGCATCTTTAACTTTCTCCGTAACTCCTTGCCTTTCTTCCTCCTTATTTACTTCCTCTTTTACTTTGTCTTCTCCTCTTTCCCTTATCCCAACCCTCCTTTTCTCTCCTCCTACCATCCCCACCTCACTGATGGTCTACTCCTCTTCCTTGCCATCACTTTTCCTCTCTTCCCTCCTTCCTCTACCCTCACTTTCTTCCTTATCGGCTTTCTCCTCCCTCCTTCTGGCTTCCTTTCTCCCAGCTCTCCTTTCTGTCCAGTCCAGCTAAAACCAGTTTGTGTGTATTCTGTGTAAACGCACTGGACTGGGCTTCGTATATTCCCTTATCAGTCTGAGCTGCAGCTGACTGCGTGCCATCCAGCTGCTCTCTGCTCACTTTGAACACTCAGCAGATGCCAGCAGGGGAAAGTGACAGCTTAGTGTAACAATGCCGCCCCCTATTGGTAAGAAAAATATAGCAACCTGTCTGTGCAGAGGAGAACAGGAGGAACAAATCTTCATAGAAAGTTTTAGTGCTGTTCACTTCATACACAAAACAGGTCAGTATTCAGCACCACTATGGGCACAAGCTGTGAGCAACATAACTGTATATTGTTTTGTTTTTTTTTGGGTGCATTTATTTACAATTAATTTCATTAATGTTCTTTTCCCCATTTTTGTCTTCCTATGTTACATTACCATGAATATGTCCCCAGATTTCAATAATTACCTCAGTGAGTACAGTGTTATCATAAGCAGTAGAAACAGTGACAATTCTGTCCTGTAACGTGATAAATCAATTTTGAATTTTGAGCTGATCTGAGTTATTTTCCCTGTTAAAGTATGGCGAATCTTGTCTGTTCTCCTGAGGGGGTTAAGACATCAGCTGCACAACAGCAGCCCTTCAGCCGATTCTCTGTCTTGCTCAAGGAGACTCGACACATGACAGAGATTTGCCTCTGAGGAGTTAAAAGACAAATCTCTTTAAACAGTCCAAGGAGCCACAGCATTTGAAAAAAATATGCACCTACCTTTTCATACATTCTCATTTTCCTCTCATTGCACATAATGAGCAGCAATACGTGTTTACATTGTTTTGTATTTCTAATTTTATCCTATGTCCAACCTTTCTGAAAAACCACTGAGATTTCTCTGTCAGTTTTTTTTTTCTGAAGATGGTTCTACAGCTCTGCAGACTATCAAACGAAAAACATTTACACGACTCGCACATTTTCATGCAAAAAGTTTCGCTGAAAGTTTTAGGACAGGAGGATGGTGTTCACACCAGCTTGCTTTCATGATTTTCTTATATTATTTTCTTTTACATATGTCCTATTTTCTGCTGTCATGGCCCCATTTACAGATGTATTGAGAGAAAGGAGAGAGGGGAGCATCATTAAAATGCTTTTTTGTTCCAATACATTAAAACAATTCAACTCAGTATGGAGACAGAAGAAATAGGCTGAAAGCAATAAGCAAAGACAAAAAGTGCACACACGGAAAGAGATTCACAGTGCACAGAGAATTAATATGAGTCGCACTTCTACAATAGTTTCTCCTCAAATCCTCTCCCTGCTTTTATCTCCATTGAAACAACAACAGAGATACAGCAAAAACCAGGCAGCATCCAGCAACCAGCCGGAGGTGTTGCTTTTTGGTTAAAAAAAGAATAGAAGACCTAGAATTAAAGATCAAAATCTAAAGCAAGAGATTGCAAGATTAGGCTTTTGATTACTTTGGTACCCCCACCTACACACCCTCGATCCCTACTTTGATACCCCGAACTCCGCCTCCCCTCTTCTCACTTTGGTTTTCGTTGTTGTGAAGTCCTTACACATCAGTTCCAACTGGGTCAGGCATTAGAAGGGGGAAGGGAGGGAGGAGAGGAGAAGTAGTATCTGTCTTTCAGCAACTCTTAATGCCTCTGTGTCATATCAGCTCGTCCATGTCAGCTGTCGTCTGCTGAAACCACAAATGTGAGCCTCATGGCAGTGCAAGAGGAAATGCAGTGGATCACAAAAATCATTAGGATTCATCCTCTGGGAACTTTTAAATTGGCAATCATCCAATAGTCATTGAGATACTTGAGTATCAGAGTGGGAAGTGAGGAAATGGATTGATTTATGCAGGAAAAAAAAAAAGAAAAAGCGGGAAGGCAGGGAAAGCAAAGGGCAGAAGGAAAGTGAGGAGATGAAGAAACAAAGTGGGATTAAGTGAATCACTCAGAAAAATGACTAGAAAAGTAGTAGAAGAAGAGGTGAAGTGAAAGTGAAGAAAGAGAATTTCATGTGTGAGCTCATCCAAAAAACACAGAGAGGTGGGGCGCACTATCAAATATTAACCGTGCTATTTAATATTTAATGATCGAAATCAAAGATGCTTCTCACACACACACACACACACACACACAGATATGCACCATCCTGCTGCATGTGCTCAGTAGTTCAGCAGTTTCAAGGTTGCAAACCTAATTCATCCTCAGAGATGAATCTGAATCAGCGAAACTGACTGGTTACACCTGTCTGCTGAATACATCGCACAAAATCATTCAGTCTATCCATCCGTCCCATCACACCCGTGTTTCTGTCGCCACAGAGCTGAGACCAAACCTTTCTGCTGACACATTTCCAACCGTGCCAGTTTTGAACCAGTCATCAACTCAAATTCTCACTCAAGTTCTACATTTGTTTACTCCAGGTAGGTCCAGGACAGTTGTTTTTCTACTTAAGAAACTGTTTATTCTGCTTTGGCCTTGTGCTTTTTTTTATTACTATTTATTTTTTTATTTTTCTTTTAATTTAAAGGGGACAGAGCTGCTGCACTGATGGGTGTGTTCCCAACAGTGACGTCACAGTGTGTGGACACACCCGGGAGTTTCCTCATTACTGTAGTGATGTAAGTTAATCCACTGCAGGTCATCAAAAACAAGATTTAGAGGGGGAGTGAAGTTTCTCTAAAGTTAGTCCAGTGTAGACAGAGAACACTCCAGCTGCAGGGAAACCCCGCCGTGTTCACTACAGTACAGTACATGACAGAGCAATTATAGCGGATACGTATGCAATTACCTGCTTTCATCCTTTTATCTTAACTGTTCAGTAAAAAAGTAGCTTCGTCTTGTTTGTTTTGGTTGAATAAGATGCTTTAACTTAGTGCAACACTTTCTTTTTATTTTTTCTCATCATCCGAAACATCTGCACTGATCATTGTCCTTGAAGTTATTTGGAAAAATATCTTAAACCAGCAACAAGAAAAAATGAAAGAAACACGTAACTTGCACACTGCTCTGAGTCTGTCATAGTTCATACCATATACAAAATAGGATACACATCAGGTTGAGCGTGCACTGCCAGTTATTTGAGGAGTGTGTGTGTGTTTGTGTGTAATCCATCACACCAGGCCTTCCAAGGCAGAGCGCCTTGGAAGGCCTGGTGTGATAGAGACCTTTGCTATGGAGACTTGCCATCTACAAAGTCTCCATCTTCACAAGTTTTCTTGGAACTGGTGTCTAATCTCATCAGAAACCTGAGAACAGATGCGTATCGCAGAGATGCATGCACATCTGGAAAGACAGGGAGATGGACGGGATGGAGAGGAGGGAGGGGACACGTGAGATAAAATAATTATATCTTGTAACTCCACACCACATCCCCATCTCCCACATCTTTGTATTCGATCAAACATTATTAAATCTTGGAAACCGTTCTTATCAGAAGCCCGTTTTCTTCACAGGTAATGACAAATGTTTAGCTTTCACTGCAAAAGTGGAGGAGATGTGATGTTGTCAGTCTACAGCAAAAGACTTAACCTTAACCACACCCTATTGCTTTGTTTTAACAGTACATTTGAGTCAGATTTTGATTATATCAAACCCCATTTCATTACTATTTATGGTATTTTCAGCATTAATCATTAAAATGTAATTGCATTCTGTGATTGAATGGAACTCTCCCCCAGGAACCATTTTATTCATTTGGCAGACACTGATGACCAAAGTTACATCCATCTTTCACTGTTCATCCGGGTGTTCAGTCTGTTGTTCAAAGACCCTTCAAAATGTAGGACATGTCAGGACTAAATCGGTCTGATTCGCCACATTTCTCTCAATTGTCGACTTTAAGTTGAGGAGAGGAAGAGAAAGAGTTTAACGGAACTTGATATTATTATTATTAATACAAAAAATCAGTGTAGAAGACAAAGGAAAGGTTTAAAAAAGGTACACTGAGGCGTACAGAGGCAGGAGAAAAAGCTCAGGATGTGTAGAAAAGCAGAAATGGTGAAAAAAGTGGAGCCGGAGCAATGTGAAAGCTGAAAAGGTCATGGAGGAAGGAGAGAGAAAGATAGAGAAAGAGGTAGACAGGGAGCACTACAGAGAGGAAGGAGGGATGAGTAGTCCCTCTCTTTCTCCCCCTCATCATTTCTTCACTTCTCCTCTCCTGCATTTTTCTTTCCCTCCTTCTTTCCATCCATTATCTGCTCCTTCTCCTCTATCCTTTCTCCTCCTGTCATCTGTTTGGTCCACCTTTCCCTCTCATTCCTTTCCACTAAAATCTTTCCTTTTATATTTTTCCTCTTGTTTCATCTTTTCCGTTGACATTTAAATTTATTTCCTTTCCCTCACCTTATCTCCTACTCTCTTCCTCCCCACTCCTTCTCCAACCTCATCTTCTTCCTTTTCCTCCTCTCCAAATCTACCTCTTCTTCTCTCGCCTCCGTTTTACACTAATCTTCTCGCCTCCCTCAGCCCCTCTTCTCCCACTGCATCTTTTCCATTTCCCCTTCCTTTCCTTTACTCCCCTCCTCTGTCGGCTTCCTCCCTCTCTTCCTTCTCTCATCCCACTCCATCCTTTTTTCCCTTCAGAGATTTTCTCCCACAGGAGGCAGCAGGAGCTAATCCCAAAAAGCTGTTTTGAAAGGCGGCAGAGAAGCAGCAGCCCACCCCTTCAAAAACAGACAAACACCCACTAACCTAACACCATCTCTTCGTCTCTCCTTCCTCTTTTCCTTCACTCCTGTTTGACTGCAGACTTCTCTGTCTTGTGGGTGGACGTGTGCACACATAAATAAAACTCACACCTCCATAAACACTCGCTGGCTTAGTCTGTTTATCATCATCATCATCGTCCTTTCCCCTGACCAGTCGACCACAGTCACTGCAGAGCTCTGTGTGTGTGTACGAATAGCCCCGTTTGCTGCAGTGACACTATAATGAGGCCTCGTAATAAACCGATAACGCTGTTTGACCCTGCATTGCTCCTCCATCTCAACTTGCGAATGCTTCTTCTTTTTACTTGTAATTGCAACGTCCCGCTCAGCAAAACTGCTCATTTTCTTTACAAAAAGCTAATGTCTCCCACGGTGGCCATGAAGAAACAAAAACAGGCTTCTGGCTTGCCTCTCATTTCATTTTTTAATAAACTCATAAGAAGAAATATTTAGAGTCCAACAACAGGGAGGCATATTTCTTCCCAGTGCATGAGAATCTCCTCAGCATGTTAAATGTGCTCTAAATAAGGTATCACTGAGACACACAAAGACTGGCTGGTATTGGGTAATGGGATGCATTGGGTAGGGAAGACAGAGGGAACAACTAAAGTGGATTCTAGAGAACATGATACCTGGTCAGGAAAGGGGGATGAGAGAGAGAGAGAGGCAGAGGGGGGAAGATCCAAAAGTGTAGAGGAAGAAAGGAGAAGAAAACACAGGTGGGAAGAAGAAAGTAGATTTTGCAGTGAATAAGAGAAGAGAAGAAAGTGGAAGAAGGGAGACTGAAGAGCGTGAAGATGAGAATGCTGAGAAGAGGAGAGCAAGACAGGAATAGAGGGGATAGTGAGAGAGGGAGATTAGATCAGATAAGGGAAGAGGAAGGGATCAGAAAAAAACTGAGTGTTAGAATATTGGAGAAAAAATTACAGAGAAGAATAGGGAAGAGGAAATGGCGAGATGACAAAAAGCAGGCTCGAGATGTGATCAGGTAAGAGAGGAACAATGGGGGAGAGGAGGAGAATAGTACAAACAGGATTAGACAGGAATTGAGAGAAAATAAGCAGAGATGATGTTTTAGAAGGAGAGAAGAAGAAGAGACAAGAGGAGGGAAGTAGAGTGAAACTGAGGAAAAACCAAGAGTGAAGAGGCAGGAGAAGGTGAGGAGGAGAGGACATATAGGAGGATTGGAGGAGAGGAGAGTATATAGCGAACACAATGGATTTGGATGGCAGAGTTAGAGACCTCCAAATCCCTTGAAGAAAACAACACAGCCAGATAGAGAAAGACAGAGCCCTGCATGAGGGGAGATAGAGGTAAACCACACTGGATTCTCACTTGCAGCCAGAACCAGCCTACATTCTCTGCACTCTCCCTGGCCCCCAAACCAACAACGTTACCCAGTGCTGCTTCCAAAAGCACACACCATGCAGCGGCTGTGTAATCCAAATTCCAAAGGCATGTAATTAGAAGAGTTAAATTGGGAGCAGGAACTGTTGTGCATCATGCGCGGTGGGCGCTTATTTAGAAAATGCCAAATCGCCTCATGTTGTAAAGTTGCAAACCAGATTTTGCAGAGCACATCATTTATATTACTGTGCTGTGAAATCCTGGAAGACAAACATGTTAACTATACTTCTACTTATAAATCTATGCTAGTTTCTATAATTATGATTTGAAATGAACCACTGGAATCCAACAATGTAAACTAAAATTATCACTTAACTTTTTTTTCTGAAAATTCACATAAGTGCAGCACCAAAGTCATCGAAGAAGGCAGATTTAAGTGCAGCTCATCAGTGACACAAGAAAGTAACGGATAGAGATGCAAAGTTGGATGTGTTATTTCGAGTGTCAAAGGTTCCTGAAGTACATCTGAGGCTTAGATGGTCCTAAAGGAGACCTGATTAATCATCAGTATAAAAGATTCAACCGGGTGAATAAATGTTTGATGTAAGTTTTATAAAATATCAAGTTTTTTTTTATTTGGAAAAGCCACTGTCATGTGTACAAAAGAATGTACGCAAACATTCAATCATCAAACCACACATTTTGTTGAATCCTGTGGAAGCGAGTGTAGAAACACAATCATGAATTCACTTTCAGGTTCTGGTCCATATGAAGTCTGCAGCCATGGTGGAGAATTTGATTACTAATTGATACAGTTGAATGCTCCCATAAACCAAACATGACCGACATCCCTCCTCTTTGCTTTGTTGCACCTGTTAGGTGTCAGTCACACATACAGCTACCAGTGAAGTGTCAGAGATATGATCCCAGTGTATACGTTAGCCTGCCTTTTTTTTTTTTTTTTTTAGCTTTGAACAATTTGTTGCGTGTTGTGTTAAATCCCAAGAAACACTTAGAGAATATGGTTTAAAAACAAGACAATAAAATCAGCCACAGAAATTAATTATGCAGGAGTGTGAGGAAAATATAAGAATAAATGTGAGTGTTGGTGAAATGGAAGTTATGTGTGAATCTAACTTTCACATCACTTTACATTTTAAGTGAATGCATAATGTATGAGCGAGTGTGACTTCTTGTTTGTTTTCTTACTTTGTGGTTGTAGGGGCCATCTCACTGTTCCTTCCCACAGTCAGGAATAATCTGTTAAATCATTTACATTTTAAACAGATTTAGAGGCCACCAGGCTGTTATGTCTACATTATTCCACACTGCATTTTGTTGCAGTAGAAACACAGGGTACTTTCCATTAAAGTAAAAACACACTTACACATAACCCGATGGATTTAAAGCTTAAACTCGTATTAAACTGTTCAGTGTTTGTGCATGAATGGACAACTTTATTGTATGACTGCATATTTATCTGTTTATGTACATGTTTACTGCAGTGTAAGTGCAAACTTCTGCATGAACACATGTACGTATTGCTGGGATACACAGCCCAGCGAACTGACAAGAAGTTCAGTTCGCTGCTAAAGAACAGGAAGGAACTAAAACTAAACACATACTGACAAATTTACAGACTGAACACTGAAGTCAAATGTCTGACGAGTTCATGTTCTCAAGATAATCTAATCTCCAGCATTTTGAAAGAGAACTTTGCAGTTTGTCTTTTCTGGGCTACTGTAAAAACATGGCAGCGCATCATAGCAGGCTCCATGGAAGAGGAGCCGCTCCTTATACCCTATAAAGGGCCCTCATACAGCACATTCATTAAGAGCAGCAAATAAACACCTATGTCTGAGGTTATACTATTTGTATAATAGTATAGGCACTCACAGTGGTCTTGAATCCACAAATTGCTTTGACTGCTGTTTCGCAACAACACAGGAACAGGAGTGTCTAACAGTCACCAGTCCATCATAGCTTTCATGTTTTACGGTACAGGAAGTGATGTATTTTTCTTGAGAAGGAGCCACAGCACATTTCTGCCACTAATATGACTCCTCTTCAACCCTGACATTATATTTAGATCACACAGCCCCGGGGCTTGGAACACTCAGTTTTCTGCTTGGCTCAGATTTTGCTCCATGAACACACTCATCAACGCACCAATACAACTCCACACACATGCTAACCTCCACACATGCTGTGTGGACTGAATACACACAAACCTGCCTTAATATGTGATTGAATGCATGCAAGGTACACACTCAAGCAGGAACATTCACTCACACAGACTCACAGGACTTCATACACTCAAATCATTCATAAAGAGACACGCAACAACACACATGTACATTTTAACAGGACATATTTTTTTTTTTAAAAGAAAACATTATTTTCCCCAAAAAATGTGCACAGATACACTGAGGTAGAAACATGTGCACACTCTGCACACACACACAGACACACACACACATGCACACTCAGCAACACACACTTGGCTTACAGCAAATCTCATGCATATGAAGGAGTGTTGGCATGAGCAGCCCCGTGGGGGAATGTTAGCTCCTTATGCCCATGTCTCATTCTGATCCCCCAGGGAGCACAAAGGACTAAGTGATGGCCAACAGACACAGACTCGCACATACACATACACACACACTCACACACACACACACACACACACACACACACACACACACAGAAGAGAGAGAACCAGCGAGAGAGAGAGAGATGGGAAAACACAACCCTCGAGCTGACCTGATGCCAAATGTGTTGATGGATTTATCTAGGAGCCAGATACACACACATGCATGCACAAATACACACAAGTGAGAGGGCATCGCTGTAGAGTCAGTGGCGCTAAAGTCCTGGCACCATTACCCAGAAGTCTCGGTGTGCCAGTACCCATCATCCTTTGCTTCAGTCTTGAGCCCAGAAGGTGGAGAAAAAAAAAAGGGTGGGACGAGAGGAGAGGAAAAATAGCAACATAAAGCAAGAGGTGAAGAGAGATTTAAAAAAAAAAAAAAAAAGGAAAATATTTTTACCACTTGAGCTTCAAGCACAGAAAAAAGTGAGGGCAAAGGAAAAGTGGGACTTTACTTCCTGCACCACCCAGACACCCTAAGGTCTCAAGACTGAACACAGCAATCAAAAAGTCCTCGTCATTAGTCACATACCAGTTCAGTTTATTACCAGTCCAGTCACTGAAAGCTGTTCTCTGTATTTTTGTACTGTAGTTTCATTATCTGTGTAGCACAGCAGTGTTTGTACTGTTCTTTTTGTGAGGACCTGAAACAGACAGTAAGTCAACATTTGGGAAAACTCTGTTATTTGTCTTCTCAGATTTGTAGAGTTTTGAGAAAGTTCAACAGAAAGCTATCATGGTGTGTCTTATCACTCTGACATTCCTACCCATCTACCCGGTGCCTTGTTTTGAACAGTGATTTGCACAGTAAACATCCAGTGTTATTCCGTGTGAAACTGTCCTGTGTGGAATAACTCAGCCTTTGCTGCTGCTTGGCACAGTTCTTAATCTCAATGAGCAGGCGTGTCAGCCAGAACCATCCAGTTCAAGGCCTCAGCCCCTGGCTCATCTGCTGCCTTCCAGCAAAACCGCCTTTTTTGTCTTATCACTGCCTTTTTCTCTGCCTCACCACTGGCTCTTTGTTCATGTTTTCATTTGCCTGTTTTTTTTTTTTTATGGATTGCACATCAGACAGTCTAGTGGTTAGGGAGCTTATCAGAGATTTCTGAATATGTTTACCAGCCTTTCACATCAAAGTGTCGTGTCTGGCTATATACGTTTATTTATGGTGTTATTTGTTGGAAGGATGGGAAAAATGACCCCCATGGAAATTTGAAATGTGAATGCTTCGTAGATCAGAGATTGAGCCTAAGTTTAAATTGTGACATGGCTTTTCTCTCACTTCAGTCAAAGTTTATCTTCTCTTGCTGCCTTGGTAACACAAAGGAGGAGAGAAGGAGAGCAATGAATCAGTTGTTAGCACTGAATCAACAACAAAACACATTTCCTAGTTCTGGTCTTCCACCTGCCTCAAGCTATGTTTCGATATTTTGAGAAAAATGCTCATTTATTTTATTCAGGAGATAGATTGAAACCAATTCAATATCTGGTATTAAGTATGGAGATGGAGACAAGAGGTGATTTCAATTAACTTAGCATACAAACTGGAGGAAGAGGGAAATAGCTAATGTGGCTAGTTAAAAAAAAAAATTGGATGGATTTGAAAAAAAAAGAAACAAGATACAAAAATTTCATGGTTTTAGGATAACCATGTCCTGGGTCCAACATTTAAAATCATGCATTTACCAACATGACTAAGCCAGGCTCGAGATTTCCCCTGCTTTTACTAATTCTCCCAGTTTCCAGTATTTGTGCTAAGCTAGGCTGATCATGCCCCGACTCCATCCCTGTCCAACTCACTACAGGCGTGGCTCAATATAAGGAGCAATAACACATGATGCCTTCTATCCTACGAACCACAAGAGGTCCATTATCATCAGACGGACGCCCTAACTGTGTATCCTGTGATAATGGTGCTGCCATTAACTGTTTGCCAAACACCATTTAAATAAACATGTGCAAGGATCACACGGATGTTAATGTAATAGGGCTGAGCAGACACCTGCAAGCACACACCAAATGATGGCAAAGTACTGAGTATGTCTACCCACAATAATACACAAAAACACACCTCACACACACGCACACAAGCACACACGCTGGCCATGTGCACTGATGCATGCACAGGCTCAGGCAGTTAGCTTTCATTAAAAAGAGATTTAATTACTTGGTGTCTTAATTGAAATGACGCACAGCAACCCACAGAAAGAAATACAGGCTGGAAAAGAGGAGGGAGAGTGACAAGACAAAAGCAGGAGAGAGCAACAGGGGGAAAGAGACGGAGGAAAAGACGCCCGCTGTTTTAATTTGAAAGTAATATCTGTCTCATTAAATGCCCTCCTGATATTTCTGCTCAGGTTCTTCTCAAGGCTTTTGGAAACCTGACTGGGATCATTGCAGTGACAGCAGGCAGACACCATGCACTGATTATGAGGATGTTAACACTGAATGTTGAGCACTTACAGTTTCTTAGGTCACCGTTGTCTCTGGGGCTCAGACAGGTGGAGACACAAAGAAAGCTAAGACATATTGCTGCCTCAAGTTTCGTTTTTTTTTTTCTTCTTCTTCTTTTTCACCACTGAGATGGAAATTAATCCCAAATTACCTGTCAAAACCTGGACACCACATTACTTTCATGTGAATATTTGTGTCTACTTTATGGTCATAGCTCTTTCTTTGTGAATTTCAAATTTTCTGTATCCACAGCATCATTTTATGGCATTTCAGAACATTTCCTGAAAATGTCTCTTTCCTCTTTCACCCATTGGAATTTATGGATAAAATTAGTTTTTATTAATATTATCATCATTTTTTTCACACTGCGAACATGGCTATTGAGATGAGAATGTGGCCTGTGCAGTGTTTGGTCCAGACTGAATCAATTATTAGCATGGCAGGATATCCCTGAACTAGTTTAGTTTAAAAACAGTGAGGCTTAGCACTGTAGCTGTACTACCACCCATTTGTGTGCTTCAGTGTGATTGTTTTCTCAGGAGTATGTCATTTAAAGTTATGCCAACTTTAACTCGTTCAGCGCAGTGTCCTTCCTACAGATTTAAAGACACTGCCAGACAACTCTTAAAACCAAAAAAAAAAAGGCCTCCCAGTTAGTTGACCCTAAATGATTCATCATTAGAGGAGGAGTAAATAAAAATCAGATTAGCATTTAAATGAGCGACGAGTCCACATCGTACACTCCTATCTCATTATCGTCTCCAGCAGGTGTATGGAGTGTTTTCATAGGCATCCATCTCTTCAAAAGAAAAGCAGGAAGCTAAACAAAACAAAAGCTCGTCTTGCCAAGGAGGACTCTGCAGCCAGACAGTACGCAGCTACCACACTCCTCTTGGCTTCAGCTCAACATTCCTGAAGCTGTTCATTAATGTTTATTCCAGGATGGAAATATAAATTCCAAATTAATGGCAAATCAGTCGTGTGTGACTGTGTGTTTATGCATGCATGTGCAGAAGAATGTGTATGAGGTAGATAAAATGTTTGGTTTAATTCAGGAAACAACTGGAAAAGAAATAATGTAGAATTCAACAGAGTGTGTGTATGTGTGGAATGATAGCAGAACAGCCTTCCCTGAGTGTTTTTTAAATCTTCACAGGTTATTAGAAATCAATAACTTTCTACATGCTTGATCTCAAAGGAAATTTTGCAGCTTTCAATAATATATATTTCTAAAAGCAGATCTCCTAATAGATCCAAAACTGATGTAATGTAACGCAACGTATTGTTGCCAAAGGATACGTGAGCATTTGCTTGAAAATTTAGAGGCCGATGCACATTGAATGGTCTGAAATCCCAAAATCCTGGACTAGTATCAGAAAAAACTGTCCGAAAAATGAAGGTCAGGGGCCTCCCGGGGTAAATGTCTTGATTTTACTATATTATCTGGGCAGATTCTGATATACACAGCTTAACTGGCTCAGATAACACAGGGTAGCAACATTATTAAATTGTTAATCTTAAATAATTATCAGCCAAAAGGTGAAAAGCATGGACAGAGGGTTGATACATACAGGACTGCTGGTGAATTGGTGCAAAC
The DNA here is from genome assembly GCF_017976425.1 of Toxotes jaculatrix. Lineage (NCBI taxonomy): Eukaryota > Metazoa > Chordata > Actinopteri > Toxotidae > Toxotes > Toxotes jaculatrix. Next base: position 28,222,190 of record NC_054396.1, on the reverse strand, counting down.
TGGACAGAAGTCTACAGGTGAGTGATTGGTCATCCCACTGAAGGCAAACAGGACAGAGAACAGGTGTGCAGGAAGCTGACTGATCAGGTGATGGGGGACAGACTGCAGAATGGCAGATCTGATGGATATTTTATTCTAGTAAACCTGTGTGTTTCTAGTCAAACAATCAAAACAATAAGAAAAGAAAACAAACAACAACAACAACAACAAAAAAAAGACTGGAACAGATGAAACTATGAAAGAATGGCAACACGCCCAAAATCAAAACATGAGACATCACTGCCACAGCAAAATGCTGATACCACACAAAGAACACGGGAAACCAGTGTTTATTGATTTCATGACTAGAAAATGAAAAATGAAAAACTCACAACCAATTAAAATAAATAACTGCAGGCAGCTGAAGTCACTCTGTTGGAGCACAGGAAAAAAAAACATAATTTGTTCCTTCATACCCTCAAGAGCTTATTACGATTATGCCCCTAGGTTACTGGGTACGAAGCACAGTACACTGCAATTGCTCTGTTACATTTGGAGAAATAACAACATTAAGTGGCTATTGTAATGAATAACATTCACTTTATGGTGGCAGATTAAATGAAGCCACTGGCTTAAAAAATGCATGAGGCAACATTGCACAGTAACATGTTTTGCAGTGTAACAGGGCTCCGGAGGCACAAGCTAAATTTTTCAGAGCCAACAGTCTTCGATAGTCAGAAGATGTTTGGTGGAGCATTCATTCAGTTCCTTTAATTCTGTGGTCATTTTGTGTAAATGGACCAGAATTACTGACTGGGATCATAACTGACACCAGAATTTCTTTTTGGCAAATGGCCTTTTCAATCAGGAGAATTGGATTCTATTCTCTTCCGAAGTCCATTTCGTGATTAATGCTGATGAGCTGGATGGCTTTTTCAGCTTTTAACTTCCTCTGTGAGGTCGCTTATACAGTCAAAACCTCACAAATGTGCCCTTGGCATGGACGCTGTGCTAATGAAGGCCTAAAATAATGTCCTCTTATGTTAAGTATCTTAAAATGTGCCTGTGCACGTGCATGGGGGTTAGATGGCCTGGTCCCTGTGCTATGCAGCCGGTGTTTCAGGTGATGCACGGTGGGGAGGTTTCTCTTCAATGAGGAAGTTGAGGCAACAGTTTTGTGACATTTTCAGAGACTTTCAACTGAAAAGTCTTCGTTGCCTTGAATCTTGAAAAAACCAACGTTCAACATATCTTTTGTAAATATGTTCAGATTAGTATCATGTACTTTATGGAACAGCATAGTATCCTGAGAGCATTATGCTAAGAGCTAATGAGAAAGAAAGAGAGACAACAGAAGTTCTGTACAGTGATGGCACCAACTCCATGTCAGATTTTAAGAAAGGTGGAGGGTCACCACCTTTGCTCTCTCCTCTGCCTTTCCACCAGACTGATGGTGTTTGTAACCTCCATGCTCCTCTCCTGCTCTCTATCAGACTCCAGAGTTACAGAAACAGTGCTGGAAGAGGAAAGTTATTCATTATACACATTCACACCTGCAAGTGCACATGCACACGCACACACGAACACACACACACGAACACGAACACACACACACAGAGGGTCAAAGCAGGTGCACTATGGCCTTAAATCTCTTCTGTCTTCAGCTGACCCCATTCATTACACAGTGACCTACATGAATTTTGCATTTGCAATCACAGAAACATGCGGTCACACCTACAGTCCATCTCAGTCTAAGTTTGTTGATTTTTCTCCTTTGCACTTTTGATTTAATTTTTTTCTCTACTTGGTTTCATTTGTTTTGTTTATTTACCCTTTCTTCACTAAGAAAAGTGGGCCTAAAAAAGCCGAACAACTGTCCCTATCATGGACAACACATTAGAAATTCCTCCACTATGGATATTGGAGAACGTGTTCCTAGACCACATATAATTATGCAAAATCCTTCAGTGTGTTCTCTGTCTAAGGGTCTCCTCACAGTTGGCCTTGTGTAGAACACCTCCACAGGGGGGCATGCAGGAGACATCCTGAACAGATGCTCAAACTGCCTAAACTAGCTCCTTTCAACTCAAACAGCCACTCCTTGTTACAATGGCTTGTGGATCATATACAGAGATAAATGAACTCCCACTCTCACTTGGGGCAGCAGCTTGCTCCCAACCAGAATGGGGCAGTTTCAGAGATTTAAAGCAGAATATTTTGGCCTCAGGCTGCACACCCCCCAGTGCTCTCTTTAGGTCTGAGCAGAGAGCTGGAACATTAAAAGAGTAAAACTAAGATGGGATGAAACCTTCTTGATACCCAGGAGTGAGTTAGGTAAGGCCAGGCAGGACACAGATATGTTGTGAAAATATGTACAGATGACAGAGTTAGAAAGCTGTGCACAGTTTGTGACTGTAAACTGGTCTGGCTCTTCCTGGAAACAGCAGTGATGTTATTTGACCAGATCAGTTTATTTTGGATTTGGATTTGGACCCTAAAGTCCTTGTAGGAATCCATCACCTCTCTGGAAAACTAACCACCAACTCTTTCAACTTGAAGCAGTTTTCATGTTAACACATGTCAAAGCCTTTTATCAATCCTCTTTGCTTCCCCTTGTTTTTCTGATCGATGAAGCCGACAATGGAGGAGTTATAAGAGGAGGTGACAAGTCCCTGACTTGAACTGGAGATCAGAGGAGCAAAGTGTGAATAGAAATTGTGTCGGTGCAGGTCCTTGCAGTGCTCTGGTGGTGCTCATTACTATGTATGAAACTGCAGCATCCAAATGGACACACTGCAGCCAGCCTGTGCGATATCTCATAATCCAAGATGTCCAGAAGGAATCAGAATAAAAATCAGTCAACTGATCAATCAAAACCTGTCAATTAAAAATCTGTAACACTAAATATTATCTCTCCCAGCCTTTCTCCCCTTTCTCCCCTCTCAATCCGTTCGTGCCCCTTCCATCTCTCCTTTCTTTCTGAAGCTGTCTCTCTCTTACTTTTGGTATCTCCTCCACAGTCTTCTCTCTGAGACATTCCCTCTTTCCGTCTCCCTTTTTCTCCCCCACCAGCATCATTCACAGCTCTCAACTTCTCTCTGTAGTTTTCCCTCCAAAGCCAATCTCTCCATTCACTGGTCTAATTAGAGCGTTCAATCCCTGGGACTCTGCCCCGTACCTCTACACTGCTCGATGGGAGTTCTCCATGTTAAATAATGGATGAGGGCTGGTGAAGGACCTGTGTGGGTATGTTTGTGTGCGTGTGTGTGTGTGTGTGTGTGTGTGAGAGAGAAACTGAGCGAGATCCAGTGTGTGGAAACAAGCAAGAGAGTGACACAGCGAGACTGAGTGCGTACTCTGTGTGTCTGATTCTATCTCTGGGTGTGTGAGGGCCACAGGGACAGGCCTTTGCCACTGTAATGGATCACTGTCATCCTGCCTATTGCCTGAAGGACCCCTTCATTTGAGCCAGGAACCCATCATTCTAGTCAGGCATCTCAATGGGCACCATGGGGGCCCTTTGCTCATTTAGCCTGGAGTAATGGGCCTTCTCCCAAGTTGCCACACACACACACACGCACAAACACACATTTGCAAGCACATATGGACATGCAAACACAACTTACACACAACTTATAGCTGACAGTGTTCTTCAGTTTAATGTTGCTAAAGTCTGTTGTGTCTGTGCTCAAGAGGCAGGAGAAGAAAATGGAGAGCAGGCAAACACGAGGTGAAAGCTTCATTAGGAAGATCATTAAATATGGATAAACTCATTCCACAGATCAAAATGGAGACAGAGGAGCTAAGGCCATAAACTGCACTGGAGACGGGGGTAGAGGCAGAAAGGGAGCGTGGCGTATTTTCACTGCAAATCACTTGAGAACTCACATGATGGGATTTACACTCACAGGAAATTTTCCTACATCCTGCTCTGTCTAGATTTGAAGTCCCAGAAAAGATTTGTGCATTAGCTGCAAACTGGTTTTCTAACATTTGTTTTCTCTTTTTTTTCTTGATTATGTTTTCTATTCTAACTCTGATTACAGTTTCATGGATCTCCCATTGCAACCTTAGAGACGCAGGCTTATGCAGAGGTAATTTTGTAAGAGATGGTTTAATACACAGGGTAGAAACACATGTTCACATTAACATACACAAAGCTTATTACGGACACACAGACACACACAGGGCTGTCTGAAAGCTGTTTGTCATGAGGAGGTGACTTTGGTCAGACTGTGTCCTTTCTGGAGCTGGGAGGACACACTGTCATAGACAGTGGCACACACTCATAGACACACACACTTCCTAATGTCTCTTAGTGTGTCTGGGCCAGCAGGACAGTGTCACCCCTGAATAACAATGATAAAAACATGTCCTTTTGTTCACTGTCTTCTTTCTTTCATCTCCTGTCTCCGGCTTTTAAAAGCAACAAGCTTGATTTAGTACAAACGTCATGTGACCAGAATTGAAGATCATTTTGTACCTTTGCAACTGCAAATACACAACGTGAACAATTTTTAGTTGTCAAAAGTTTTCAAAAACAGCCCATGACCGTTAGCAGGGACATAAGCTCCAAGTGTGTATCATAGCAATATTCTAACATGAATGCAGATGTGATGTGTTGTAGCAGCGGGAATTATGGCAGAGATTTATCAGATCCGTGGTTAGTTACTCTTTTATCACTGAGAAGTGCTCGTGAGATGGAAACCGTCCATGACACAGCAAAAACTGTTAATTACTGACAATCAACATCGATTAACTTGTAATAGGACTAGAATGGGCAGCTTTCTAAATGGCTGACAAAAGCTCCGTGACTCGTTCTTTAAATAAAGCTGTATTCCTTCTCCCTCTGTGCATTCCTCCGTTCCATGACACATGACAGATCTGTCCTTCTTTATCCTGCCCCCTTCTCAAACACTCTTCCCTCCTTTCACCTCCTACTCACTGTTTCCTTGTGTCCCTCCCTGACCTGATCGTTCCACCCTCCATTCCCTTCTTATGTCAAACTAGCTCTCTTCCCTCTTTCTCATTAATCATCCCTCCCCCCTCCTTAATTTGTTTTCATTTTATTACCGTCCTTTGCAGTGATCCCACCATCCCTCCTTGTACTTCTTTCCTTGTATAATTTGTATTGCTTCTCTTTCTTACTTGATCTTCTATTCTTCCCTTACTTCCTTTTTTTCATCTGACTCTCCACATTCTTACTATTGTATTTACCATATACCTGCACCTGCTTCCTTATATCTCTGTGCTCTTCCTTCCAGGATTTTCCTCCTTTTTGTCCTCTCCGAACATCGTTCTCTCTCTCCCTCCTTCCATCTTTTTACTCTCCTGTTTCTCCAATCGTGTGTCGGTGTTACGCTTTGGTCAACCGCCATGCGTCCTTCTTTAAGTGATTTATAAATAAACTTGACTCCTCGTGTCTTTTCTTTCTCCTCTCCTCCCTCCATCTCTCCATCATCCCTCCCCCTCCTCCTCACTGACCTCTCGTCAGTCAGCTCTGTCCTCAGCCAGCTGGCTCGTCAGCACTAATGAAAATCCTTTACACTTTATTAACCAGGACTAATGAAGCACCCCACCACTCACAGTGTGTGTGCATGTAGTAGTGTCTGAACATCAGGTGTAGATACTTGCGTTTTGTGTTAGTGTAACTGTGTGGGTATGTGTGTTTGCATGAAACCAAAGTCTCACAGCAAGAACATTTTTCCAGCCAGTCTATTGTGTATGTGTTGTAATGCTATATATGTTTTTGTGTGTACTCTACACTGACTGCTCTGATGGTGCACCAACTTTTTCTGGTTTGAGAAAGATTTGAATGCATTTGTAGTTGTCAGTTGTGTAACTTTGGACAAATCAACAAGTTGACACACAATCCTTGCATTTGCAGCATGTGCTGTCTTTACACCGCCTGTCTCATCACAGCTGAACTGAAGAAATTCCAACATGTCAGAGATCCACCAGCCGAGGTGCAGGTGTCAGCCCTGCAACAGGTGGATGACCTGCTCTGTCAAACATTCAGCGCAGTATGTTTTTATCGATGTTTGTGTCACACAAACATTACCAACGCAAAACTGTGTCACGTGTTTGCAACTATGGATGACATCGATGGTGCGTCTGTCTGTCAGTGGGTTGGCCCATCACGAAAACCTGTACCTCGCTCTAAACAGCAAACGCACCCACAGATCTCCCCTGCTGGAGAACCAGCTGAATCAGTTGGTTCTTTGCTAATGCAATGGGCCTTAAAAAAAAAAAATCAGTTTGCAATAAGCTAGATATTGTAAAGAGAAGTCTGCGTGTAGCTGTTTTCTGGGCCCTGAGGGTCTCTGCCTCATTCTAAACAAGAAACACTCCCTCGATTCTCCCCTGCCAAAGCAATGATATGAGAAAGGAAATCATTTCGCTCAGTACAACGTTATTAGCAAGAGAAGTGATTCAGGTGACGACACTGGATTAGCCGGCTCGGAGCTTTTCATTGTGAGGTAAAATTCAGTGGCCCCAGGGTGAACGTGCACTTGCACACATATAAAGGAATTGTACACATTTCTCCTGAAAAATGATTCAATTTCATAACAGCTCAGGCTCTACAAACACACAAGCACAATCCACACGCGTGTACGAATAAATTATTGTGCACAGTCTCATCCAAGTAGCATTACTTACCTAGCTTTTCATCGGTGTTCAGCTCTGGGCAAACAGTGTTATAGGTGTAGTGCAATGGGACTCCAGGTGAACTGAGAGACTGAGGCTCTGTTAACCCACTGCAGCAGCAGCAGCCTCAGGGTGGAGGGGCTGAGAGATTAGGAGAGCAGGTTAGAAAGAAAAAAAAAGAGAGAGAGAATTAGAAAGAAGCCAATTTAGCCAGAAAGTGGATGATGAGACTATGAAACTAAATAAGAGGAGGATTTATCAGCAGCTATGGAAGCAGGTGGAAAATGAAAGGATATTCATTCTAATTCTGATAGTAATGAACTTGTCAAACAACAGTTTCCAATAAGCTAGATATTGTAAAGTAATGTCTGTGTGTGTGTGACTACCGTGTGTTGTTTTTCAATTGGCAATTTTCTGAGCCCAGAGACTCTGCACTTCATTCTAAACAACAGCAGAGAAAACTAAACGACAAGCAATTACAGACAACAGGCAATTACCTGTGCGGCGTTCTCAAACACACAAACACGGCTTTACATGCTGTACATGCCATCAGTAATGAAGACACATGATCATTATACATGCACACCACTGACAGGCCACACACATCTATGCACACACGTCTATTCACACCAGCTCGGAGGGTCTTTGTGGGACAATGATGATTTGGCAGCTTCTAAATTGTTATGCAGAAATAACAGTAATGTGATTGCAGTAAGGCCATGTGTGTGTGTGTGTGTGTGTGTGTGTGTGTAGGTCAGACTGATGACCGGTGTCAGGTCACTGTCAGAGGTCTGTCTTGCTCCCTCCTGTCACTCTTTCTCTCTGGCATGGACTCACAAACACACAAACACATGGTCTGACAGAATCTTGGCTGGCATTAAACTGACACCAGGCGCTGAGCCAGACGGACGCCAACCTCTCCAGCCTCCAGACTGCCTGGATGTCTGCGCCACGATAGCAAGAAGAGGGAGGGAAAGACAGAGGGAGGATTGGGGAAAACAAAAATAAATCAATAAAACAAAAATAAAAAAAAGAGGATGGACACACTGCAGTTGGTCCAGTTTGGAGTGGGAAAGCTCGTCTGTTACAGTTGTTGATTTGGGTAAAACAGCTGTTTCTGGTGAAGCAGAAGCAGACAGGCTGACGTCTGATTTCCTGGCTTGGATCTACTCTAATAATTCTTTTGAAACTAAAATGCATGGTGTGAACTGTCATGGTGTGAAATGACAGCAGGTGGGGCGAATACAGGACTCTGTCAGCCTGAACAAGATAAAACCATCATGGAGGTCAACAGTCCACCTGCAGGGTGTGCGTGTGTGTGGTGCTCTGGAGACCACAGCTATGTGGGCCAAAACTGTGTTCATTATAGCTCTATGAAGGGAGGGAACACACATCTGCTGCATCCTGGACTGTTTCTGTGATGAACACAGACACACTCCCTGCATCCAGAGATGGCACTGAGCTCACATTAGCATGAGACAGTGAATCTGTATGTGCGCCTTTTTAGAAATGATCGCATGTGGTTTCAGCATGTGTGTCCCTGGGCCACAGTTTGGTTAAATCTGTGTGTTTGTACTAACACAGACCTACACCACACACAGTAAAGAGTTTGGTACAGACACAAGCAGAGCTCCAAATGGCTGAGCAGAGGGGCGGCTTGACATAATGTTCAAGGCCACTCGTGTGGACTGCAGGGACCGTTTTGGACAAAAGAACACATGGGTGGACAGTATAAGGCTGTCTGGAATGAAGACAAACCACAGGCTTGTGTGCTTGTATGTTTGTGTGTGCATGTGCGTGTGCGTGTGTGTGTGCGTGTGCGTGTGTGTGTGTGTGCCTGGAGGGCAGCAGACATCATGGAAGGCTAACAGCATCCATTACTGCTGCATTAAGCCTTTTGTCACATGGGAGGGAACACATACTGGTGTTATTGGGCTATTTATTTGATTAACATGCATAGTCTCCCACCCCACTTACACAAACACACAAACAAAAACACACGCACACATATATACAGAACGAGAGTCTAAAAACATTATCTTTCTAATTTTCCTCATAAAGAACAGAAGAGAAGCTGTAACTTCTTGGTTCTGTTTCAGAAGGGAAATGTTTAAAATGATATTTAATGATGATACTCATTAAATATTTCCATTTTTAACAGGCTTCAAGGAACAACAAAAACAACTGCTGTAAAAAAAAGTTTCCAGTTTTAACATTAAGACTTTTCACATTACAACCAGATAATTTTCATGTGATTGTAATGTTCTCTTGTCCCAAATAAATCTGTATATACAAGAAACTTCTCTTGCTAAAACAGCACTTTGTCTTTTTTCACTTATTTTTTCATTATAACACAAAATTGTTGTTGCAGCGACATACAGACGAAAATATTCTTGTTATAATGAAAACAGTTTATGTTTCGCATGTGTCATGGTGGCAGCAATACAAATTCTATGGTTCAAATTCTGGTTGTAGAAGTTTTGAATTGATCTTGCAATATCGATATTAATCCCTAGGAATATGTTTTTTTTTGTTTGTTTGTTTGTTTTTTTTTAATGAAGATCGATGAGAGAAAGTTTGCAAAGGTAGATTTGCATTTAAGTTTCAGAAGCTGGACTTTTCAAAGTGTAACTGCAGAACTGAGGGTTTTAGCTCCATAACACATAACTGTCTCTCTCTGATGACCATGTCTGAGTCTCTCTCTCCTCCTGACCACATGGCTGATTCCCAAACTTTCCTCTCAGTGAATTCAACAGATGCAGTACTGGTAATATTCAGTACAGCAGATGTTACAGTAGATTTTATGGTTTTGGTGCATGTCTTTGGTTGCTCCCTCCATCCTTGCTATGTTCTCTCTTGCTAACTTATTCTCAACACAGGGTAAGGATTTTGCTAATTAAAATGCAGTTCTGGTGAACTGGGGTAGTGACATTGAATATATCTAAATAATACTGAATCTGACTCTTAATATCATCATATCTAGATAAGGTACAAGGGGGAAAAAGTGTTTTTATTGTGTTATTTGGGCATATTCACACTTAATTAAAAACTCATATTTTTTCTGTTTTCTTAATGAATCTTAAATTTAATTTCAGATACCATTAAACCATTAAGACAACTTAAATTGCAAATGTGGAGATACAATCAATCTTTTCTGCCCACAGTACCCCTACACACACACACACACACACACACACACACACACACACACACACACACACACACACACACACACACACACACACACACACACACACACACACACACACACACACACACACACACACACACACACACACACACACACACACACACAACCTGTTTCTCTGATCTCTCAGGGACTCAACTCCCTCCCTCTTTCAGCCTTTTATAGACTGATTTTAAATTAACATCTGCTGCTACTCCATAAAAAAAATGAACCTGGAGGATTCATTTCAATTAGAATAGAAAAAAAAGGGGGGATGGCTTAACTTCATTTAGAGGGAGATGAACTCTGAAAACTAGGTTGCCCTAGCCACCTGTGAGGAAGCAGAGACAGAAAAACAACTCTATTTAATAAAAAAAAGCAATTTATTCAAGCATTAAGCATTAAGTCATTTTTTTTTCTTTTCAACAATAGCTTGAGATAATTTTCCTCATTTATGGCGCAGCTAAGCTTGGTAAATCATCTCATAACTTGAGAAAGAAATGTCCCTAAATAAATTATATGGACACTGAAAAGAGCCTCGAGTCAGTAGAAACAACAATTAGACAGAAAGGATTTTTCTCACTTTGCTGGCAGACATTTTCATTCTGATGAAAAACCAGATAAAGACTCACTGCAGACAGACAATGCCGCTGTACTGCGGGATTAAAAGATGAAAACGTTTTTCATCTCTTTCCAATCATATTTTGGTTTCTGTAGTGTTCTTTCTCAGATTTTATGCTTGGTGAATAAGGCATTGAATTCACATTTGTGCCACAAAATGACATCTGTACCTTCATCTCTTGAAGCTCTAACTAAGATTACATACGCAGCTGCTTTGCATATCTTTGTGGTAGACTGCAACACTTGTGTAGCATCCTGTTACCTATTCCTGATCTTTCTAATTTTTTTCAGCAGCAGCATATCAAAAGACAATATGACGCCAATGTGACAATGAAAAAGGGATTGTAGTGATGAAACTACAGATAATTGCAATTTGGGCTACAGTGAAAACTACCTTTGTTGTCATGGTAACAAACATGCACTTAAGGGTAAAAGAAACTATGATATATGTTGGTTTCAAACAGGAAATGAACGACAGTCCCCTGTGCCAAAGCCCTGTGTCCAACCTTTAGGTCACCAGGTTGGGAATCAGAACCTTTTGATTACAAGCTTCTCTAATGAAACCATCTGTACCATATGGGAGTGTTTATTCTCTGTGACACTGTGTGGTCGTTTGTTGGGATTAATAAAACCTTCGGGACTCCTATTATATATTTTGGACCAAATCTCATGGGGAACTACAATAAATTCCACTAACGGCACAGACAGATAACTGTGACCATGGCTATCATGGCTGTATTAACATAAAGTACATTCCCTGTCCTCTAATCTGCATAGGTGGGCGTCTACAAGCTCCATAAAGCCCCAGGAAGACTTCAGCACAGCTTTAAGGAGTTGGTATTATATGCATTGGCTCTTCAGTACACACTATACATGCGCCAGCATAATCTGGACCCCCTGTGTGGTACCTTCTCTGGCATTTCTAAACCCTGTAAGCTCCATCACACTCTCACACATGCATACACATTCACAATTAGCCTCCCACTCAGTGCATTCTTTGCTTATGTGCAACTCTACTCAGATGTGTGTATTGACATATTTGGTGTAACATTAATCCCTTTGGCACACCTACGCTGTGCTCTTTGGCTGATTATTAAAATGTCACATCACATTTGGCTTCAGCGTCCAGGACTGACGAGGCTTTGGAGGATTACAAACAGAAGCTGAAACACAACACAAGCAAACATGATGCAATAGCAGGCACCAGTTCAGCTAGGTGAGTGGATACACACACGCATGCCGCACAGATTTACTGTTTACTGTTTGTAGTAATAGGACAGTGACACATTTTTTCATCGTGCTAGTGACTACAAGGTTAAACTGCTGACTTTCAGATTTAACCTTTGGATTCACATTGATGCATTTTGTGTCAAAAATCAGATGTCCTTTTCCAAAAGTCAAGAGTCAGACTGGAACACACACAACCATACACACACACTGCTGGAATCACTGGGACTCACTGGGATAAGTGGCATCATGGTATTCTGTTTCACTACAAAGCCTGTGTAGACACAGTGAAAGTCTTATGTTTCATCTTCCATTAATTATGTTTCTATACAACTATTTTTAAATGAATGAAGCCAAAAATGTATTAATGACAGCAGGTATGACCCACAGGCATCTACCAACAGCAGGAGTCCCTGGCCACCGTCATTGTTACAGTAATAAACACATGGTTAAGGTCATGGAACGGAAAAATACTCAGTGAGGTTTCAGGAAAGATTGAGGTTTGGGTTAAAATAAGATCTTCATGGTTACAACACATGGTTAAGACTGTCGAAAACAACAACATTAACCTTCTAGCAGAAATTATCGGTTCCACTCAGGAAACAAACATCAGTCTCCGGTGTCAATGCCCTGTCTATGTCTATATGCTAGTTTACCTCACTTCCTCTTTCACTTCGGTCATAATTAATATACCTCCTTAAAACAGAAATCACTTCACAATAAAGGAATTATTGGTGACAATAAACTGCTTAAACAACCAACCAAAGGTTTTTTTTTAACAAGAGGACAGTCTCAGTTTAGTTGTATTAATATGTGAAACATAAACCGTTATACTAAGGTCCCAGCTGACTTACACTGTGAAGAATATGTGCTTGCTCTTTTGATTGTGCTGTCGATGTCTAGGATCACTGTCCTGCTGCGTTGTTATAACACTGTAATGTTTGTTTACATGGTAATGTAATGTTTATTAAATGGGTTGCAGGTTCTCCATAGCTCACTTAATCATTAATAAGTACATAAATAAGTACAATTTGAAGTCCTTTAACCTCACTGTCATAGTTTGATTTCAAATCACAGTAGACATACTGTACACGCCAGTGTTTTCTCTAAGAAACTCGAACAACAGCTTCTCGAAAATTTTCCTCACTAAGACCTGTCCTTGTCACATGCATATATTCCACACATGTATGACACACAAACACACTCACAAAGACAGCAGATGCCTGGAAACCTTTCGTGGCCTTGTAATATCTGAGCAGGTTTCAGGGTCTTTGTGCAAAAGCTGTTACGATCTGTCCTCACCCAGTGCCTCTGGCAGGAACACCTTATACACTATGTTCAGGCCCATCTGGAGGGTACACACAAATACACACACAGAGACACACACACACACACACAGACACGGTCACAATACTGATGCGAGTCTGAGGCAGTGCTTTACCTTGAATTCTTTTAGTGGCTGTGCTGCTTCAAAGTGACTGAGCAGGTAGGAGATCAGTGTGTAGCAGACTTTATTTGAAAATTATTGAGTAATGTCAATTACAGACTTACAGAATATAGGGCTAAATGTGGCCATGGTGTGGTAAATTGTCATTTTTCCACACAAAACCAGCCAAGTTAACAATATACTTAGATTTAAAAAAAAAAAGTTTTGTGGTTCAGATTTTGGTTCAGACATTCATGCTCAGACTTGTTACTTCATGCTGTGTTACTCCGTATCGGCTCCAGGTTACGTTCTGTATTGTCCAAAATTACAAACAAAGACCAAAACATTCGTCTTGTTATGTGAAAACACAATTTAACTCAGCTTCAGTGTGAACTAATTGCGCAGTAATAACTGTCGACAAATATAAAAGATGTTCCCTACTGCTGTGTGTGTGTGTGTTCATTAGATTTTAGACCCGGTGCAGCAGCCCTCTGCAGTTCAGAAAGGAAACGTAACAAATACGAGCATCCACAGGAGGCCTGTCAGTAATTGCGTGTTTATGTTTTATACAAAAGCACAGCGTGATGCAAATGTGTGGGAATGTGTGTGCCTGTATAAATGGAACAGGCTGAGTTGGGCTGAACAGGCTTGTGTGTGTGTGTGTGTGTGTGTGTGTGTGTGTGTGTGTGTGTGTGTGTGTGTGTGTGTGTGTGTGTGTGTGTGTGTGTGTGTGTGTGTGTGTGTGTGTGTGTGTGAGAGAGAGAGAGAGAGAGAGAGAGAGAGAGTGAAGGACTGTGTGAGTGTGTGAAGTCATCACACTGCCCAACATGAAGCCAGCATGTTTTCCCTCCTGTGTCAAAAGGTTTCATACAGCAATAATAGACACTGTTGGCCTTGTATTATCACTACTACCCTCAAGGCTCACAGACACATGCGTGCATGTTTTCCTCTCAGAACAAAGAGGCCTGGAAGGGAAAACTGTAACACACAGAAATGAGAATGTAGGACATTTGGGACGAGAGAGAGGCAAAAAGTCAGAAAGAGGAAAACCAGAAAAGACAGGGAGCTGCAATTCTAATTCACTGAAACAACATTCAAACAATTAAGATGCAGTCAGAAACTTACTGACCATCCTTAATTGTGCAGTGTGAGATATCAAACACTGGAGGAAAAAAAAAACTCCACTATAACAACTGATAGGGCAGTAAACTTAAAGTTTAACTCTACAGTCTCAGATTTCTGACTTGGTTTTGGTTTTTAAAGGCAGCTAGCCAACATCAGCACCAAACAAAGCTATTTCAGTTTCTGTGTTAATTTGAAGGAAGTTCATCAACATCCAACCCACAGAGAATTTATGGGACTGTACTCACTTTGTGACAGAACGTGGTGAATCAGGATTTTTATATTCCTAACCTAACCACACTAAAACATTAAGATGACAAGTCAGAAAACAAACAAATAACATTTGTACAAAAATTATACAGCAAATACAAACGAGTGTGCTTAGAAAATACACACGCAATATGCACAGCGACACACTGACACACACAAACACAAGAAGATGAAGATTCTCCCTGTTCTATCAGAGAAATGACACGTTGGAGGAAGAGGCGTGTTTACTGGTGTGTGCTTATGCTTGTCTTTCCTCATCCTTCCACCTATTCATCCACCTATCTGTCCATCCTTTCATCCATCCTTCCCTTTAATGATGTGTGAAGCAGTGTCAGGTGGAGAGGAAGTTAGAAAGCATGTGTTACAAACTGAGGCCCCACAGTTACATGAGGAACTGCTTCCTTACATCGCTTAAAAAATGTGCTGCGTGTTTAATTAATAAAACTACTCAATCTTTTAAATTATCGGTTGATATTTACACTGTGAACAAAGTGCATTTTGTACTATGTCTTACATGTGAAATATGTGTGTATGATTGGTGTACATAGAATACAATAAAAAAAAAAAAACGATCAGCACAGCCACAACAGACTTTTTACCTGTGGTACCTCAAGCTTAAAAATGATAATTGTTGAAAATAAAGGGAAAAAAAAGAAAAAGAAAGAACAGAGAAACACAGACAGATGCTTGGATCATTAACAGAGAGGCATAGGTCATTACCTTCGAAGCTGGAGAGCGACATGGACAGACAGGCTCAGTGAAAAGGTTGATGGATGACATTAACGCAGGGCGGCTCTCACATCAAGCGTTTGTAAATGCAAATGTTTGCTTTGTCTTCATGTGATCTCAGTCCTTGCAATATGTCAGTAAAACGTCTGCAGTGGGTGACGTCTGGATACATTTAACAGTTTAGCCATTCTAAAATAACACAGAGTCACTTTGACCTGTGTGAGATATGTTAAAATGGACAGTAATAAGGCGAGTAAAACTTTTAAAAAGGTTTGTCAGAACATCTCTCTTAACACGTCATTAATCTGCAAATTGATGCTGCAAGATGTTGCACAATCTGAGCCTGAGTCTGAGATATCAGGATCATATTGGTACAAGCATTTATGCTATCTATTATTGGAAAGCTACTGTGTAGTGTGATACACGCACAGAGCCGAATATGATGGAAAAATATGGAGGAGTATATATACTGTAAAAACAAATTATGCCTCAATTTTGCAATGTCAAACACACACACACACAAAAAAAGAGAAAACAAAGTGTTGAGATCTTTCCGTAAAAGTGCTTTTAACTTATTGGCAAATAAATTATACACAGTGACTATGATTACGATAAAAAGTGGGTTGCCATTTTCCCCAGTTAGTTTTCTATTTAAAAAAAAAAAAAAAAACTATGCTGGCATTTCAGGCATTTCAGCAGTGGGTTAATGGGACATGCAGGCCCAGTGAAGAGTTATGTTGCTGTTCCAGCACCATACCAAAATGGCTGCATGCATGTACTAAGGTTATGAAGATGACCTTAATGTGTTTAAATGCTCAACAGGATGGTGAGAAATTACATTTGTCCTCAGGCAGAGAGTGACATATTGCCAGGAAGAAAACTCCTCAGCCCTAGTACATTTGTAGTTGGTATACTGTAGGTAGAATGGCAGCTCAGTAGGTCAGATATGTAGCAGAGTGCAAGCCAACACATAACAAGCAGGTCTATCTGAGTCTTTGACCAGACAGTCTAACTATCAGACAGAACTTATAGTTCTGTCTGTCTCTATTTCTTCCCAGCACAGGCTGTTAAACAGCTGACAAATAACAGGGCTGTGGAATCAGTTTAGACAGCAGGAAAAATAAAGAGCGTGAGTGGAAATGATTACTGCTGCGTTTCTGAGATGAAGGAATTGATTTATCATTTCATTTTTTATGCCTGTTTGCATGCGTTCGCCTCAGAGTATCTCATCTGCATTTCACTTTTCATCTCTTCACTCCCTTCTCTCTCTCTCTCTTTCTTTTTATTCATGTTTTCTATTTTTGGTCTCTGAGCTTTGTCTCCCACTTTCCTATTTTTCTGGATACTGACAATGGTCAATGGAAACTGAGCACAAGATAATGAGACTGAGACATGAGGTTGTGTGATTTCCCCATGGCCACATTTTTATTACTGAACATATCAGTGAAATGTTCAGAGAGTATATTTGTTTTTGGCCAAAATATTCGATCTTGCGGTACAGGATTGATGTGTGGTGACTACAGCACTATACTAAACCTTTTTATGGTTATGTTTAGACTCTCACAGCACTTTGTTAAGCTTAGGGAAAGAACCTGGTCTGGTTTAATACAGAAAAAGTTCAGTTTATTTACATTTAAATCAAAACCACAATCTTTCTCTAACCTCGACTAAAGCGCTTCTGTTTCCTGAAATTAACCACAGACAAGACTGTGGATGTGAACTCTGGTCTCTGGTGTGACAGACAGGCATGTCGTAGACCCACCATCCACCCCAACTGCATCACCTACATCACTGAACAAATATGCACCACTCCTAATTCTCGTAGCTGCACAAACAAAAAAAAAGTGCAGGTACTAGACAAATGTGAGACCCGTCATGCATCTGAATCTTGTGGAAATTGATAATGGAACAAGAAAATGGACAGAACTAAGGGAAATGGTTTAGGCATTCTGGCTGAATGCACCACTGATTCCTTCAGCTTATCACTTTTCATTCCTGCCTCTTTAAGTCTTTGCTCCAACCTCCTCCTCCACATGTTGTCTCCACCTTTCCCCTACTTTTAGCTTTGATTTCCACTCCATCTCCCATTTCTATTTTCTTTTCTTCCCTGCTCTTTGCCAGGTCTTCCTCTCCACCACATCCTGACTCATACACCATGTTCGCTCCATTTCCTCTCTTCCATCTTCTTCCCATTTCAGCATTTCCCTCCCTCTCCGCTCTTTTTTCTACCCCACAATCCCAATCCTCTGAAATGAATGAGTAACCTGGTTCCAATTCTCATCCTCAAGCCTCTCTCTGGGATGGCATTTAAACTGCAGAGTGGGAACACACACACACTCGCTCCTGCTGAGTATGCAGACAGCAACTTTTGATTCTGCACAGCTACAACATGTGATATCACACACAGGGAAGTACCACCAAACATGCACAAAAACAAAGAATATTCCCTTACCACATTTTTCTGTGCAATCCAACTGTGAAGGGAAACGGTGCTCCACGCAGATCAGTCTCCAGGCAGAGGACAGGGCTGGAAAACGAGAGGCAGAGATTAAAAAACGAAGAAGAAAAGGTAAAGAGAGGACAAAAAGGAAGAAAAGATCAAGTTGAATAACAACTATTATGTCAGAATATCATAATATTAAAGCAATATATGACACTATACAAAGTCCCTGTACAAATACCTCCTGAAATTTAAACAAAAATGTATAAAAAAAAAAAAAAACACACACACACACAATCATTAAAACATTTAAAAGCTTTGCTAGGTTTATATGAAATGCATTTAAACTTTCATTTGTCTCTTTTGATATAACCTCACAAACACTTCACAAGGAACATGATACTCATACTCAGTAGGGTCACCTACTGATGGAATCTACTGGATTCAGACCTAGTGACCAGGGGAGGCCACTGTAGTTCACTGAAACCACTGTCATGTTCATGAAACCAGTTTGATATGACTTATACATGTAGCCATTATCATGCTGTAGCCATGAGAAGATCGTAAATTGTGGGCATGAAGGGATAAACATGATGAGCAGCAACACCCAGAGAGGCTGTGGCATTCAAACCATGACTGACTGGTATACATGAATGATGTCAGGACTCAACAGATCACCAGAATTACCAGCTGACATACAGTCGAGGATCCTGTAGGAAATTCCCTGCATTAGGCACCAAGCAGTCAAAAGCCAAGCAGGCCTTTGACTCTTTGGTGCCTAATGCCGAGAAAGGCCAAGCAGGCACAGATTTACTTTACATAAAAATAAGGGGGACAAAAACAACCTTAACACTCAAAAGCATGCCAAAAAATACAAATGAAAATAAGCAATCTTAGTAACTAACTGCATCCTTAAAAGAGGGGAGCCAAACAGAAATTTGGAGGGAAATCAAACAGAAATTTGGAGGGAAACACTGGTAACAACTTAACTTCAACTCAGACCATTAAATACAAGAAAAAACCACACTGATAATAACTAAAGCTCGATACAAAGACACATGATTAGTTGCAGATAAGTTTCCTTACTTGTTTTTGGTTTTTGGGGGGTTTTTGACTGACTGTGTCTGCTGCATCTGTCCTCCTTCCTGGTTTGGCCAAAAGAGGTGGCCAAGGGTGGAGCCCAGTTAAATACAGAGGCCCATGAATTGGACCAGACCATAAGCGACATCAGCATAGGGGGGTGCCAATGTTGCTTGTGGCCTGGTCCAATTCATGGGCCTCTGTATTTAACTGTGCTCCACCCTCAGTCTCCTCTTTTGGCCAAACCAGGAAGGAGGACTGATGCAACAGATACAGTAAGTCAAAAACAAACAAACAAAAATGTGTTAATGCAACTTATCTGCAGTGATTGATTGTAGGAATATGGTTTACAGCTACAATGTAGTTTCAAAATGTAGGAATAAACAAAATTCTACATTTTGAAACTGTGGATGTAACTTAAATGACTGGAAAGAAAACTAAGACAGACTGTGGCAATGAAGTGAGAGAGTATGTGAAACCATGAACCTGTTCTCTGGGTTTGAATGCCGTGTGTGCTGAGACTGGATGAATATTACCATATTTCAGTTGTGTGGCTTTGGATACAGCCATGACTGATTCATGCCTCTGATGCCAAATTCTGACCTGACCATCTGTGAGCCTCAGCAAAAATCCAAACCACCATCATCAAACACACTCAAATCTGAGATATCAATAGAGAAACACTTTACCACTTGGACATCATACATGTGTAATGTGAGAATACCATAGATCACCAGAGTTATCCGTTGACAAACAGTTGAGGATTCTGTGGGAAATTCCCTGATACCCAAACCCCATCACAAAGGCATGGTGGCCAAGTGGCAAGGCGTTGGTCTCGTAAACCAAAGATCATGGGTTCAATCCCCATCCATGCCTTTTATGTTTATCTGTTTCTCATAGGTTTAAGGTACCAGTATGATACAGTATTTGTCAGGTGCTTGTACAGTCTTGTTCTCACTGAAATTTGCTCTCTATTAGAAACTGCACTTTGGGTGAAAACAAAAACAAACTCTGAGTAACAGTTTGTAGGCTCATATATATTTTGGTTAAGGCTGAGTTATACATAATATTGAATAGAACCTTGCTACCAAATACAAGAGCTTCAGCCATTGCCTTTTTTGTTTGTGTAATAGCATACAGAAGTTTTCGACTGTGAACATAGAGGTAACAGAAGAGTTAAACCATTTCCTTTGTTTTTCTTTAGAAAGAGTTGGAGTCATATATATATATATTCTTTTTTCAGTTTTGAAATGCATTTCCACATTTTGAATTTTTACATTTTTAACTCATCATCTTATAGCCTTCAAGGTTGTTGCCAAGAGCGTGATATGCGAAATGTATAGCATTTGGATGGAAATCCCTGAATTAAAGAGACGGTAGTCATTTAAAGGATTCTTGCAGAGATATATATATATATAAAGAGCCAAAAGAAGTGGAGGACAAGACAGTGAGACAAGGAGGAGAAAAACTGAGAACATTCCTCGATGGCATTTTTCTTTTGTCGACCCACAGTGAAGACAAATGGAGAAAGAGGGAGAGACCAATCATTCTCACCAAGTGAACCTGCGGTGAAGCTTATTGGAGAGTGCTAGCGACAGTGAGAATGACACACACAGAATATTCTTCATAGTGTTTTTGCCACACAAACCCACAGAGAGAGGAATTGAAAAGCAGGAGGAGGGAGCCATGGTAGGAGGATCTCATTCCTCCTCCTCTCATCATCTTAGCAGGGCCATTTGGGTTAGAAAGACCATTTTTCGTGGCTGAAAGGTCATAGGTTAAACACACCAGTATTTGAGTGCATCAGCTAACTATTGTCTTGTAATACTGTCCAATCAACGAACAGGATGATGATGGGAGCAAAGGAGGAAGTCAGGTGACACAACATATATAACGAGACGTCTGCATTGGGGTGGATGGGTGAGTCCGCAAATCACAGGTCTTTGACACAGGAAGCCGCTGCTCATTTCATGTCAGTGTTGCTTCTTTTAACCATGATTGTTCCACAACCTTTTCCGCATGTTTATTATTGTAATCATGACAATGTTTGTGATTTCCATTCAGAGTAAACCAGCATGCGAGTGGGATGTATCCCCTATCAAATATTCAGAACCCAGGCGGCGAGTGCTGTTTAAGCGCAGAGCTTTTTAGGCAAAATTTACATTGTGTAAAGAGGGAGATTAGTTAGATGAATTACGTGAGGTAAGGAGGAAAATGCTGGTAAAGAGGAAGAAGGGAGGTTACTAACACATGGGGGTAGATAAAGGAAGCAAAGGAGAGTAACTATGGAGAGGTAGAGGAACTAAGAGGAAGTGGCAATAGAGAGCAAAGCAACAGAAAGAAAAATTAAACCACCTATTAGCAACATTTTCTCTAACCAGACTGATGCCTGAATAATGGCAAAGGAGTCAGATGCTGTAAGAGAAGCATGAATCTTGGTAACAAAAGCAGCAAGAAACAAATAGAAAGGACTGGAGTGAGCTGAGTATGAGAGAGGGTGAAAAGTGAGTAAGAGAAGTAACAAAAAGCGAGAAATGAATAGATGGAAAGTAAACGAGAGAGAGAGAGAGAGGGAGTACGAGGCAGGAGAGCAGCTTGTCGTTAATCTCCACGTTGATTTGACAGTTCTATTATGAAGAAGGATGAGCGGTAGAAAAGTGAAATTTGTGCAGATCACTCTCTTCTCTCCTCCTCTCCAGTTGTCTCTTGCACTTTCCTCTTTCCTCTTTGTTCTCTTACTCTATTTCCCCCAGTCCTTCCCACCACTTAGCTCCCCTTTTCTCTCGTTTTCTCTCCATCTCCATTGGTCCCTTGTGCCTGCCACCTAAATGAAAAAGGAGAGCTCTAATCTTGCGCCCCTTCTGGATGATTACCATTTTATCTTTCAATTACCAATAATCCCCCTCTTCTCTCACTCCCCCTCTAGCTCTATTTTTATCTCACCCTTAGTTTTTCTTTCTCTTTTTTCTCCTTTATTCTTTCCATCTTTCCAAGATTTGCTGTATTCACTTCTGGTCCATATGCTATTAAATATTTTTAATCATTTCATTTAACCTTTTAGCCTTTTTTTTTTTTGGTAAAAGAGATGAAAATGTCTTTGCCCAGTTTGTGAAACTGATTTTAAACATGTAAATGATCCGAGCCTCACCTTCCTTCAGAGGAACAGGACCAAGTTGGCAAATATAAAGTTCACTTTATGTATGAATGAAACCAAACTCTCCTTTTTAATTTAGTCTCCTGAGTTCCAAGTTGCATAATCAGCAAGACCTTCAGTTTAAAGGTCTGTCACTGAGGGCTAAATTTAGCTTTTTTCATTAGCAAGTAAATGGACATTTTTAAAGAGAGACCTGTCCTATAAGGACTAGATGTCACAAGTTCATTTGAATGAACCCCTCGTGGCCTAAACGTAAACTAGTTGTATTTTGTGGAATTGCCATTTTGTTCTTCTGCTGTTTTTACTACTGTTTTTGACAAATATAGTTACTACAGATTTATATTTTACACAGACAGGAAGGAAGGATGGATGGTTCGGTTGATGGTAATGATGACTGGTCACCACACTTCCTCCAAACCTTGTACAAACCTCCCACAATCTGCAACCTACCACTTAACACCTACTGCTCATTGCTCCTCTTCTTATCTCCAAAGACCCAATTCTTACTTGCCTTCACCTCCTCTACTCCCCCTGTTTCAAAAACTCTGAAACCTTCTAAATCTCTATATCTCCCAAAGTTTTTAGGAATCTTTTCTTTTTTCTGTCTCCAAGTTACCCCAAAATCATGCATCCTCTTTATTGTGTCTCACTGTTTGCAGTTTTTGTGACAGCAGCTCAGATTTTATGCCTTGGCCTCAGAATATGTATTGTTACTTGAAAAAATTGCAAATAACCAAGCTGTTAACCTTATTCACACTGAGAGCAGCTTGGTTTATAGGTCAACCTGTTCTTCCTAGAAGCCCTGATTGCATCGTGGTCTGCAGAGTCAACATTATAAACCTGTGAATTATGTATTTCTCACTGCTTTGGTATTGCTTTTGGACATTAAACAACCAAACACTTCAATAAAAATGATTTCAGACCACACCATCAACCCCAGCGATGCTTGCAACCATTCTCCAAACATCATTTTGAGGATGTTTATTCCTGCAGTTTTTCAAATTAAACTGGAAGCTTTGAATGGGTGTAACTAAAATCAGAGTTGCACAGGTGCATCTTTGCACTCCAGACCAGTGGACAGCACATTTATTTTCTCTTTCAGCTACTTCCACAGTCTGTGCTGAGCTACTGTTTGTGGTTCAATGCATTTCGGAGTTAGATGAACTGAGACATTTACAGTATACGGCAGCTCTTCTTATCAGAGGAATATGAAATCTGTGCTCAGTGTTTGTGATGAAGTTGCAGCAGCTTGTGAGTTACCTTTACCATTTAAAAATCATGAGTCACGTCACTGTGTCAAACAGTAAACCATCTCCACTTTAAACAGTATGTCTGTTCAAATAACTTCAATCTGTCAAACGTCTGACATTGATATGTTCTTTCTCCCGACGCTGTCAGAAATGCTTCTACCGTTTTCCTCCTGACAAAATCGGATGTTTTACCTGAAGTGTGTTTCAGTGCAGGAGCTTGTGAAAGCATTAATGAATGGAGACTTATCACACAAGTAACCACAGCATGGGCAGCTTGATGCTCACAGTATTATGTGAGACTTTGTGGCTGAGTCACACTAACATTTATAAAAGTACATTTTCAGACCAAAATCTATTTATTTCACAGCCCTTTTAAAAAACAAAGAGGAAGAAGAGATTGAAGGATTTCCATGTGGGTGTTTCTTTTTGATCTTTGAATATAGATGGGGAAATAGTGGATAGAAAATCTAAGTTTAGTTTGTCAGTATTAAGTTTCTCCTTCCCTCTTCACTCTCCTCACTGTCTTTCATTTTTTCCTGACCTCTCCCCCCCCCCCTCCATCTTTCTCGAAAAAGCCTTTGTTTTCTCCAGTTGGTGTATTTTACTTTGAGGTTTCAGTCTGGTTCATAGATTAAACTGACTTACATTCTGGCTTTTTTCTCAGTCTACCCCACAACACACACACAGTTACTTCACTCGACCTATGCCTCTCCTCTCTTCACAGACAAGATGAGCTGCAATTACCTCCCAAACTATCTTGTCTCATCCAGACTTAGAGCCTGGATGAACGGGATCCTTGGTGTGTGTGTGTGTGTGTATAGCAGTACAGTCAGTCTGGGTGTGTATGTCTGTTGTGTTCTTGTACTTCTATACTTATTAGGACCAAATGTGTCAGATTGAGAACATGTAAATGAAGGAAAGTTAAATATTTGAGATACAAAATGTGACAAAACCCTGTGAGTTTCTTCAGGATAAAAGATGAGCTCCGTCTAACATCACTGTTTTTCTCACTGGTCAAAGTTGAGGCATAGAACATAAAATTTATACACAGGGAAGCTCTTCTCACTTTACTAATTACCTCTACAGAAAATAGAAAAGTGAAAAGTGATCCACTTGTTCTATTACTCAGTGCTCAATACATTGGGTCTTCCTCCAGTGAAATAGTCTCCAGGTTCTACAGAAACTCTTTCCTGAGTTTGTTGAAGTCTAGCACTGAGTTGCATTTTACCTATCACCTTGTTCAGCTTTTAAATTCAGCTTTATTGGTCCCCCGCCACCTATGTAAATAATTAATTAGGGCTACTTAAATCAGCGCGCTTGGGGAAGTAGAAATTGCTGCAGCTGCTTGCCCATTGTTCAGGGTTTGATGCAGTTATTAAGGTTTGTTGATACACTCCTGCTAACTCCTAAGGTATCCTGTTATATAATGTATAATATGTACTTTTTGGACTTAGGGTCAAAAGCTTCTGAAAATATGAAGTTAACTGAAGAACAGGCCAAGGACACACAGCTGGGTGCACTGAAGGAAAGCTGGAAGGGGGAGCAGCAAACATCAGGCTGAAATACTGAGGCATCAGGTAAGTGAGGTAAGCAGGTTGACACTGTCTCTACTCACTGTCTGTCAAATACATGGTGAAGTGAAGGCTTGGCCTTGAATTTACAAGATTTCTGTGAGAGGAAGAAGAGATTAAAAAGTGGCTTGACCCTCTGACCTGAAGTCATAAAACACTGCCCCACCCAACATCCATTTTGTGAATATTAAACACTCATTATACTCAAAAGATGACTGCAAGATATGATTTGCTTCTTCACAGTCACATTAAGACAGCAAACGGAAGACTTGCTTGACCCTAGCCTCTTGTTTAAAATGTATTCTATCCTGTTTGTCTACACACAGGCACTCAACGCTTTATATTCTGTGATTTCTGACATCTCTCACACTGACCCTGGATGAACCCGAGTGTGCCTGAACAAAGCTGAGCATATCACCTGTGGATTTACCCTGCAGACAATGAGAGTAATAACAAATGTCCAAGGTTTTCCAGCATTGAAATGATTTGCAGTTATGACAAATAATTAGTTCATTACTTCACTGTGCCTACCCAACAAGTACCATCCTATTAATGAAATAGATTTTTTAAAAATCTCGGGCTTGTAGGAAAAAATATCCGTTTCCCTTTGTGTGTTAAAGTTGAATGTGTTTCTCTGTGGTTTGGTGTGTGAGTGCAGTAACAGCAGTTCAGAAAGCACCATCACCAGCAATGCCCTACAAATACACTTTATTACTATCATTTCAAGGCACAGACACCATGATGTATAATGATGTGAATGGTGTATAATACAGGCTAAGTTGCAGTGATGATATGCTACATGGGTAATGATGGGGTGGGAACGCACATTATGGATCAACACTGCACTGTAAGCTGCACGTGTCTCTGTGCAGGAGGCGCAGCGTGTGTGTTTGTGTGATTGTCTGCTCGTGCCTCAAAGTGTGTGTTTGTGCATATGTGATTTGCATGAACGAGCGCTTGTATACACAACGCATGTGTGTATTTTGCGTGATTCTGTACATAACTGTGCATGCACGTGTGTATATGTGCAGGCTTGTGTGCATTCAGATGATCCTGACATCCTTGTCTCTTGGTTAATGAGACGTGAAGATGAATGTTGCCGCTGAAATGCTGCCAGGAAGATGGCGATCATCGTGATGATGATAGGAATTACACTGTGTGTGGTAGTGTGTGTATATGTATGAGGATGGCTGATAGGAGATACTAGTTTGTGTGTTGTGGATTCGAGTTCGGGCTGAGTGAAGCTCCACAGTTACTCATGAAGCATGTCTGATGAAGATTACCTCATCACAACCCACAACACTCAATCATTTAATAAACTGCCAATGTTCTGATTGGATCCTCAGTGTCCTTGTGCTTCAATAATGCAGAGAAAATTGAGTTATTTCATGAAATGTTGAGAGGAAGCCTCTGTGTAATTAATGGGTCTCAGGGAACAAATATGAAACTGGTTAGTCCTTACTCTGATCCACTATTTAATTAAAAACAGTGATCATCATTCATCAAACAGCATAGTATTACATTTGTGTGGAAAGCATGTTTAATAGATAAATTGGAAAGGGGAGTGGGGTGGGGGGGTTATATGAATGAAGAGGATTTATTTAAAGGGTAGCGGGAATGGAGGCTGAGGCTGAGGACAGGAGGGCACTGACGAACGACAGGACTTGCTGGACAGGGTGGAAGAATGAAGGAGAATGGTGTGGGTGGGCAGGAGCGGTGGTAGGTTTTAGAGCGAGCAAGCAGGCAGGCAGTTGAGTAATGATCCTGGAGCACAGGAAAGAGAGATAACGATTAGTTAGGTTTACAACAGGAAACAACTCACTAAGAACACCAGAGAGCCCTGAAGCATAAACTATCACTGTAGCTGAAACAACAATCTGGTGAAGAATGAGTAAAGAGTTGGGGTAGATGGTCACTGATGATCACTGCAGGATGATGAGCTCATGAGTTTTATTCAAAAATACATTGCCCTGAACAACATCATAATCCATAACTTAAGATACGCAACCTGGGTTCATACAGTGCAAAATTATGGTTCATCATTACAAAATACGTTATGAATGAAGCTATAGAGGCAACAAGTGCAAATTAAATGATATAATCGCAGTGGGTATGAATCAGCTTGTGGCTCTTCTGCTGCTGAATTTAGCGTGAACGCAGCAGCTCCCAGAGCTCAAGCCGCCTTGTAAGCGGTTGACCGGGGAAGTACAGCCTTAGCCTGGATCAAGAGTCTCATGGGTTTATTGGGTCCAGGGATGCAGGTGATGTAATACCACATCATTTAGATCTCTACTGTCATCTGCAGAACAGAATTGTGGGACCAGACTCAGCACACGTCAACGAGGAAAATTTGACAGCTGTAGATTTAGACCCGTAAGGCTGGAAGGTGCTTTACATGATGTTTCAGTTTTATAGTTGGCAACAAGCAGGCAAGATTAAAGCCCTGATCAGTAGCTAAAAGTCACTTGTGCATCTTGTTTGTGTTTCCAACACATCTGAAAAACTGCGATTAGAGAAATTACAATCACAGGGCAGAGTGCTGATACTGGGAAAATGCACAACCCCTGCAATAATGTTCATTTCTACAATATGTGCTGTGTTTTTTATTATTATTTTTTGCACATTTTAAGCCTTTATTTGATAGCAGACAGTAGAGACATGACAATGTGAAATTGGGATGGGGAATGATGTGCAAAAAAGGTCTCTGGCCAGATGCAAGCCAAGGATTCTGCAGCTCAAGGTTGGCTCCCTAAACCCCTAGGCCACGAGGGTGCCCCATGGTTAAGGCCAAGCAGCTACAACACAAAGTTTATTTAGGAAAAGATCCTGGTCACGGTTTTAAAAACAAAAAGGAAACACTAATTATTGGACCACAGCGGAGTCCAGTAATTAGTGTTTCCTGTTTGCATGAATCAACAGTGGCCTTCAGGTTGTGTAAAAATGCAAAAGGTCCTCTCTAGAGCCAGTGTTTGGTTTGTACATTCTTGGCCACTGTAGAAACATGGCGGCGCGAACCGCAGAAGAGGACCCACTCCCTGTGCAGATATGTAGGGCTCATTATAAGCTAATGGAAGCATAGTTATGAATATCATGTTCCATTTCTGCCGATAGATCCCCTCGAATCCTGCACACTGGCCCTTTGACCCAGGTAGTATCCAAGAAATAATCACAGTGTGAACAGTTTTGACCCTGGTACAGCCCGTCTTCTCGCAATCAACTAGCCCACATACTGTAAGCAAACACAAATAAGGGTTCACGTTGGGCCTAAGGATCATTGCTCACACAGGCCCCACTTGTAATTCAGCTTGACCCCATTAACCTCCACATGGGCGGACACACATCAGGCCTGCGTGGAGCCACTGGACAAATATGGTCCATCAAACTCATGTGTATCCCACAACGACACGCTGGCCACATGCCTATTCCCCCACCTCATTCATTCAATCTTCCAGCCTTTCATTCCAACTTCTCTTGGTCCAGCTCTTTTCACTCCTCCCCCCACTCTTTTCCTTCCTCACTTGCTCCACAATCTCCTTTCATCCTCTGTTGTTTTCTGTCTTCAGTCTCCTCTCTTCTCCAATCCATTCCACTTCCCTGTTTCTCCTCCTATCCTCTTCTCTCTGCTCAAGATATCTTAAATAGAAAAACTGTTGATTTTTTT
Organism: Toxotes jaculatrix; assembly: GCF_017976425.1. NCBI lineage: Eukaryota > Metazoa > Chordata > Actinopteri > Toxotidae > Toxotes > Toxotes jaculatrix. Next base: position 28,193,825 of record NC_054396.1, on the reverse strand, counting down.
GAAGATCCTTGAAGCTTCAGTACATCAGATAAAAAGAAAATGATCCCACAACAGCCCAACAAAGCCATGAAAAAGAAACTGAAGTGTGTCTGCGCGTGTGTCTGTGAGTCTGTCTGGATATAAAAAAGTACCACTCACTGCAGAGCGGCCCAGTGTGAGCATTAACATGATCTGTTGCCTAGACAAGCCTTTATATCTACAGTCAGATATCTCAAGAGCAAGCAGTCTCACGCACTCACACACAGTTTATCTAAGGATCAATGGCCAAGGCTGCTGAGTATAATGTATGAAACAGTGGTGGCCAAAGAACAGTTTATGCCTGAATAAATGTTTTATTCAGAGTCCAAGACTCAAAAAAAAAAAAAAAATCACTGAAACTGTTTGACTGACCACAAAATAAAATTCATGTAAAACCAGCACAGTTTTCATAGAATTGTAAATTCTATGAAAACTGAACCTAAACTTTTCCAAGAAATACTTCAGAGTGAATTTAGGGGGATTGTGTATGGAATAGAATATATATCACACTGTGAACCCCAGCAGTACTACTCACTCACACACTCAGACAGACTGAGGGCGCTGTAAGTAAAAACTGACAAAAAGTTCATGCAACTCGTAACTATTCATGTCTTTGAACAAGTAATCTAGTTTTCATTTTGTATGGCTCAGTCCTTACGCGTAAACGCCCCCCCGCACGGTTACACTTTTTGAGTGTACACCTGTGTCACGCGCACCGACGTCATCTACGTCACAGGCCGAATCGATTTGAAAATTCTGTCCAACATGGCCGCCCTTCGCTAGCGACACAAGACGTGGGCCGTGGAGCAAAAACAGCTCTATAACTTTGTTTGCTTACTGTAATTTTGTAAGGAGGTTATAACGAGGGAAATGTTTAATCGTTAGGTCGGTCCATGTGTACATTCAGGATAAACTAGCGGCAGCGTCGGGCTGCATCCTCGCGCTCTATTTTGAACGGTAACGACGTTACTATGTGACGAGGAGCCGCGTGATGTCTTTAGCTGGCGCCTCTCTTCAGTCACCGCCAGTCTCACTGTGTTTAAGCCTGTTGCTGCTGTTAAGTGTGACGCAGTTCCTGGGCGCCTGTGGCAGTTTGAGGCTAGTAATGGATGGCCTTATAGGCCGGAAGTTACTAGTTACGAGATATTGGGTAACAGGTTAGTTAAGGATGTCATCAGTTTGTATTTAAACTCCTTCAAATATACTCCGAGCGTGATTGTCATCAAGATTCATCATTATGTCATAAATGAACTCTTGTTCATTACTGAATATCTGTATTAGTACTATAACTTGTTTTAATTTTATGTTGTAGGCCTATTTGTTACTTACACATTTTAAATCTTGGATATCAAGTCTACACACACTGGTAGTAGACTCTCCACTGTCAGTGCCTGTGACCATCAGTGTGCATTCAGTGGTATCATGGTGCCATCTAGTGGAGGCCCTTTGCACATGTTTACAAAATCCAAACACTGATGCAACACTGGACCCTGAAAACAAATTTTGTCAGCCATCTTCTTACTGTAAGCAATGTGGTACTTAACATGACATTTTCTGTATTTTTGAGGCTTTAAACTCAGAATAATTTATGTAATTATGTTGTGCTTTTATTATTTTTACTAAATATAAATGTGTTATAAATAAATAACACCTAAGGTTGTCTTTTCTTCTTCAAACTTTGGCTCTCTGCTTTTAGTATTTGATATTTTATGTTATGGACACATATGATTTACCAAATGTTTTAAGTTTAATTTATTAAGTTCTAATGTTTAAAAGTTTATTTTTGTCCATTGTGTGCTTTAAGATTGTTTCAGATTTGGAGGGCTGTCAGGTTTCACTCCAAAAATTATCCAAATTAACCTAACCTTCTGAAACATGAACCACGCAGCCACAAATGTGCAGTAAATCACACAAAATAGTTTTTCTTAGCTTATAAAAAAGATTACATTTTGAAGATGAGCGGCTTTCACAGGACAGTAGTGACATACGACTGTAATGTTTAGAAAGGGATCAGATGTTTAAAGTGTTTAAAACACTTGTTTTGTTGCAGGATGCAGGCTGCGTGGAAACTCAGCGGTGGCAGTAGTTTCACACCTTCCATGTAAAATTCCATCAACTGTCAGTCAGTCAGGGTTAAGGCCAGGTGTTGGGACTTACAGTAATTAGAAACTTCTCACCCTCTTTCTTTCCATATGAAACAAAGAATGTTGGATACACTGATGTTTTCTTGACTTCCTTTATTGTCAAATCCTCTGACACATGGTCAAACAAACAAACAAGCTAAACTCTTACAATCAGTTGTGCAATCAGTTTATTTATCTAACACCACTGAGTAGAACTGGTACATATAACACTGAATGCTGCACAGTGGGATTTATGAAGTGGTTAGTTTACAAGGCTCATTAAAAAGGAAAACAACAACTGATTTTTATTTATTTTTACTTTGGTTGTATTTTTCCACAAGATGAGTTTATGTTCTTTTTCTTGCAGCAAGAATCATAACGTTTGAATGTGTGGCAAAGCAAAACAAAAACAAGCAAACAAAACATCTGTCTGTTAAAAACCAAAAATGATGATTCTTAGAGGTTTGGTATACTAGTTTGAGGATAGTTGTGGATAAATATCTCAATATTATATCAATATGTCAACAGAGCTTTGATGCCGTTCCACATCAATAAACGTTCATGGTTTCATTTTTCAGACAATCATAAAGTACGATCCAGTTTTTTCACATTGTTGCTGTCATGAGAAAACCTCATACCTACAGTGCTTCCAGGTTTCCATCCCCATGTGTAAAAAGTGGATGTGATTAGCCCACTGCATGAAATATAAAATATGGAGACCACGATTTCTCAAATCCCAAACACGTTTAGAGACGTGCTATTCTCTGACAGCATGTTACACAAAATACTCAATGTCCTGCTGGGGAATAAAAATGTTTTTAAATGCCCACAGAGACAAACAAGAATACAATCATCTCAACACTCATCTGCAGAGTTTTCTGAGTTACTGATGTCTCTTCTTGGAATAAAGATACTGTTACAAAAATGATAATGTAACTTCACAACAAGATGGTAGTTAGTGAAGGTTGTTCATTATATTTTCATTCCTGGATGACAGGCATAAAACGCTGTACATCTTACAGATACTGAGGAACGAGTAACTTGTGCAGATAAAAATAAAGCCAATACATAAAAAAGAAACGAACACAGGTCGTAAAGTAAGTTGCCGTTTCTACAGAAGAAATGTTACAGACTCACATTCATCACATTTTTCACACTGATATTGAAACAGCAGTTTGGTACAATCTACCTGAACTTAAATATTCTCTTTCTGATGGTCAAGTACAGCATGGGAAATGGTGAGTCAGTGTTTACTGGTTTTCCACTTGAAGCCCAGGATTAAGTGGCATTGGCAAGGAACTCTGATTAGTTTTCACCAAAGAAAACTGATTATGGGTGCTCTTGGGCGCACTTAATTTTCTAGATTCAGAATCTCAAGCTGTCTGACTCTGACTGACGTCTAAAAACATGTTAACATATATTAAATTGAAATGGCAATGATTTAGGAAATGTTGGCCCCCAGAGAAACCTAGGTGAGGTATATTTCTTCACCAGGAGCATTTGTGGCGAGGCAGGATCACGATACTGCAAGCTGATTTGGATTGAGGACTGTGTTAACATAGGAATAATATGAAATATAGATGGCAGAATATAGATAGGCTTAATATACTGTGGAACTTATATCTGATAGATTTTAAAAGTAATATTTTACTCTTTAAACCATTCTATTTTATGGATGTATTTAAAATCTTTTTTTATAGATTATAACATTTCATTTTCTTCTAGTATTATTTATCACTGCATATAATCACTGCACTGTTGGCACTTCTTCATTTCATATTACGGTGCAAATCAGCTAAGCTAAACTGTTAATTGTTGATTTGATGTTTGAGGATACTGTAAGTGACAACTCCATGAGGTCTGGTTTTAAACTTGGGCCAGGATGTGGCAAGTTCTGACTGTAGACTGAGCCCAGGTGTGTTTCGTATTCAGTGCTGTCCATCAATCAAAGTAATAGTTCTGAACAAAGACAGCGTGAATGCCTGCGTAGACGGGAGAGAAGTTGTAGATGAGGGCTCTCTCTTCTTCCACAAGACTGGAGAAATGGTGGTGGTTCTTCATGGCTGGAAGAAAGGATAGAGTGAACAAAAGAGAGAGAAAGCAGAATGAAGTGATGAATCTTTATACACTTCCTTCTCGTATGACCAGTGAGTTACAGCCATTTCATTTATCGTACTGCGATATCAGCTCATGTAGGTGAGAGGCTTTCAGCATTTGCAGGATTGCTCAGAGTTGATATGTGAATGTGTCAAGTGGCACTTGCATAATTAAAGCATTATGGCAGTTTATTTCAAATAAGCCACATCTACTATAATTTGGTAATAAGTCCAAAGAAAAGAAAATGGGGTATCAGAACAGAACAGCTATGATTAGAAACATTTATCAGTGAGCCTTTGAGATAATCTGCCAGGAAACATGCAAAAAAAAAACAAAACAGATGGAAAGCAAATAGTGCTGGTAACAACCTGACAGGTAATAAAGCATACAGAGATACCACATCTTACCTTCAGAGACAAAGAAGCTGGCAGTGTAGAAGCAGGCTCTTATAGCAGAGGTGGAGTGAACCATGCCCGGCTTATCTATCCACTCAAAAGGGCTTTTCTCTGGATGCCACTGAACAGCATAAAATGGGTAACGGTAGGCTGAAGAAAACCAGAAACACCATCAGATAGCAACTCCCTCATGCACTGAAAAAGTCATTCGAGTCAGCATCTTTAGAAAGAATCTCATTTTCAGATATAACCGTGATGATCATTGCCATCATCATTTCATCTGTTTCATCATTTCTGCAACTCGCCACATCATCTGAATGTGAACAACATCAGTAAAGTATCGCAAAAGCAATGTCGAAAACATCATGATCCTCTAATCAGTAATGATTTGTGTTCTGAATAATTTAAGAAGGCGAGATTCATATTTTACCAAATCATCTCTCTTTCCTGTAAGACTGGTTGAGGTGTCCAGTTATTGAGTGATCTGGACGTCTGTGCTCATGACACTTGTATAGTGAGCAACATAAATGATCAGTCACTCAAATTCCACAGCATCCAACTGGGAACAGTACCTTCCATGGTGGAGATGAATTCCTTCTTCCCAACACTGTTAGTGGACAGGATCTTGTAAAACCTCTTCAGCTTGGCATTTCGGCTGAAGTTCTGTAGGTTCAAAGGCACAGATCACTTACCTTCCCATAACCATCCCTTCATCATTCCTCCCTTTCATTGTTTCATTTGACAATCTGACACTTTATTTGAAATATATGGATGTTTTTACTTAGAAAAAACAAACTGAAAAATGTGGGGAAACAAAAAAAAAGAGGAGCGGGAAATACCTGCATGGACAGACTCCAGCTGTGGAAGTTGGAAGTGATGTTTTCCTCGGCCAGAGACTGCAGCAGATCCTTGGGAAAACTCCGGAACAGACGGCTGGACTGGGCCGCTACGAGGCGAGGCAGGAGTGAGGTAAAGACAAGCAGATGAAGAGCACAGTTGAGAGGAGGTTACAATTCCCATCCCTAGTTTTTAATATAGATTGGTATTCTATCGAGTGTGGTGGTCTGCTCATTTGCATGGGATCCGCCCACATCCTACCACACTGAGCACCACGAGTGATGCTGCCGTGGCCTGAATACAAATCACATTTTGAGAGACACTAGCATTAGGATGTTTTGCTCTTTTGGAGATTTTTCTAGCAGGATTCCTATAAAAGGAATCCCATCTCAGCTGTCAAAAAAAAAAAAAAAAATCAAATAAATAAATTCTGAACCACATTAAAGATGCACAAAGAAACTATGATAGTGCTGTAGGTCAATAGTTTTTTAAGTGGGTGAGCAAATATTTAACTATGAGAAAACCTTTGATCACCTTAGATCAGAATGATAACATGGAAGGTTCTTTAGTGAAAAAAGCACTATGTTAATATATAGCACAGCTGACAACAGATACAAACATAATTATTAATATGTAAGCTGTGATCTAAAACGATCTTTAGTTAACTATGAAGATGGGAATAGCAGCATGATTATTTTGTTCACTTAAGACATAAGATAAACACACTAAAGATAAATGTTTGTATTTAGATACGTGTTTATGACCACATGGTCATCAAAGTGAAAGGTTTGTTTTTCTTTTTAATTTGGCTTTCACCAAATGTCAACAGTTTTTTAACACACAGACAGGAACTGTGTTGATGCTCATGATGCGAGGGTGCTGAAATAAGAGCAGAGGACAAGGACAGAAGAGAACACCTGGTGTGAGTGTGAGAGGTAGAGCCACAGCTTTAGTATCAGTGAGGGTGAGTAGGTTTTTGTTGGCTGTGAGGACAGACAGCTGCTGGAAGCCCTGGCATGTTCCCCAGATAGGGAAGTAGTCCCCAGCATCGTTGGCCTGCAGAGGAAAAGAGAGATGGGAAGGAAAAGGTAACGATGAGGGAGGTGCAAAGCCATTTTTTAAACTGTAAAATGATGATTTGTGATGGCAGCTTTTTCTTTTATTTCCCCAACGACTTTCTGCACAGAATGATCTTTTTCACCTACAACCCAAATGCTTCACTCTTGGTTAATTTTATCTAAGAACATTCTGAAGACATCATTTAGTGTAAAATATGTTCTAAAGTCAAGGTGAAGCTGAGTCTGAGTTAGACAAATCAAGTGGTATCTTTGGAAAATACCCACTTGATTTGTCAAAGACTGAATTTTGTCCTCCATCGCATACAGTGGAACTGCATCAGGAACAGATCTCTTGACTGCCAGTAAGGACAGGAGGAACAATTACAGCAACCACAAGATGTGAGCGCTGTATTACAGTGAGATAGACCTGAAAAAATGTGATCCTCTCCTTTAATGAGGGCAAAATGAAATCAAAATGAAAAGTAAAAAATTACCCTCTAATCCATTTCAGTGTAACTCTGAGATGTCATTTCATCTTGGCAGTCAGTTGTACAAGTCAAATGACTTACCTTCAGAGCCAAGCTGTAAAAGATCTTGGCGGCTCGACTGAACTGCGATGTCTGGAGATCTACATCTCCTCCCGGCAGCAGCAGCCTGAGGAGAGACCATGCTCCACTTTAGACCTTTAGTCTACATGCTGAATACAGCTAACAATAGATCATTCCACTTTCTGATAAGTCTACCAGCTTTCACATGAGTCTAAATACGACTTAAGATGAGTGCAACAAATGATCTTCAATTATGATTAAACACAACAAACAGAAACTCTGTCTGATACAGATTACAGAGATTATTCCAGTCTCTGGAATAACCATCCCACCTTGTGTATGTTCACCATCCACTCTGCTAAAAAACAAATGTTGACTCTGAACATAATCCAGCAAACAATTACACCTACAAACATATTTGTTTAGTTTTAGTACATATAGGTAATTTCTAGAGGACAGGGTTGAACAGAGAGTAGAGGAACAAGCCAAAGCCACTGACCATTAGGACAAATGTCAGGACGCTGTTTAACTCACCCATTTATTGAGTAAAAGATCTTAGTGTATTCTTCTTCTGTGCGATTGATTCTGGTGAACAAAACAAAAGTGGTGAAATACATTAGGAGTCACTCTGGATTGAAGCAGCAGATTTCTACACACAGGCACTTCATGTATGTTAACCAATGACTAATCAGCCTGAATGAATGAGAATTTAGAGGATTCTGAGTCTGTGGGCGGGCTCAGGACTCACACCGATTTCTGTCAGTAACCATCATTATGAAAGGGAGGAGGAGAGGAAACACGCTGAGGTGATTTTATTCCTTGTTTATTTATTACATCAAATAAATGTGTGTTATTTAAAACAACTATCCATAATAAACTATGATAAAGAGGTAAAACCAGAGCTGTTGTAATGTAACTAAATATAATTACCTCTTACTGCTATGAAATACTGATACAGTGACCTCCCTCTCTTTGGTGCAGGCTCCACCCACAGTAAACCACATCAGGCATCATGACTGAGAGTGCTGTGACACAGATGGGCCTCACAGTTCAACAGGACCAACAGCCAGGATTCCTATAAAAGGAGTCCCACTGACAATGTCAAAATCTAAATAAATAAATTCTGCTGTTGTTTATGAGCTCAGCAGTGATCTTAAAGCGTAAGCTTTGTTTTAAGTTTTATACTCCAAAGCCTGGATATTAACTTAACCATGTTTACCAGTTAGTGAGTGAAATGTAGATGGGATGTGACAGTAAATGTAAAACTACTGTCTGTGCATTTCAGAGGGAAAAAGACTAGAGCACACAGACTTTACCAAAACAAACAAAACAACATTTCCACTTTACTTTTTCTTCTGAAGAGTCAACATAGGCACAGACAGACCACAGTATTTGTCTCGTCCTTTTCCCTCTGATTCTGCCGGACGCCCTTTTCACCTATTGTCTGCACATTGTCTTGTGCTCTTCCTCCTGGTCCCAGTCACTTAACCTTTTTACACCCAACACCAGCTTCTCCCTGATTTCTCTTAAATACAAATAAATGCAGTTCCTTTTGAATAGATATGCATAGTAGCCAATAAATCAAAATGGACTAAATGACTCACATCTTCACATCAACTTTTCAAAGATTTCTGACTGCTTTCACTGTAGAGACATGTTTTTGAATTTCATTTATTTACTTTGCTGTGTTTATCAAAAAAAAAAAAAAAAAAATCCTTGAATGATTGTACCACGACTTCCATTTGTTTCAAACTCGAGGTTACTACTTATTAGAAAAGCTTTTCTATCGAGTTATTTAGAGTTACTGTACAGGCTTCTCTACTTTTTCATTGAGAATTCACTAAGTATTCTCAGCTTTCTATTCTTGCTGAGGACTACATGGTTCTTTTGTTGTATGTCACATTTTGTCCAAACCAAGTGCTTCATTTAAAAGAGTATACAATGCAGTCGGAGTTTCAGTTCAGAAAACCAGCCTGACAAACTGGATCCTAGGGCTGAGATTTTTCTTTGCTCGTCTTTGCACCATTTTAAAACCACTCTGATGTTCTTTGTACTTTTTTGACATCAAGGTTATAGGTTTTTTTTAAGCTGCTGTTGAAGTTATAGTCCTTCATAGTTATAAAGGTTTTTCTGCATTAGCCATTCAACATATTTACATTCAACCTCTCTATATAGCAGTTGGGCTGGATTGGGATTGTCTACCTATGCAGGAGGGACTGAAAGTGCACCTTTATCTCACTGATTGCAGCCCTCACTATTTACTGTTTGCTCACTTGACACAATCAAGTTGCTGCTAATGCTTCACACCGAAAGACGTCAACCGGTAAAGCACAGGGTGACTTTTACTGTGAGGTAGCCACAGGAGAGGGGAGCCCCGGTAGTCTATGGCTGAGGTGCATACCACATTACTGCGGCATTAACAGCTCAGCTCCTGGCTGGGGGACTCTTGGTGCATGTCATACCCCTCTCTCCTTCCACGTGTTACCTCTGCATCTCAACATTAAACGCCAAATAAATGCAAAATACCACAAATCTTAAAAAAAAAAAAAAAAAAGCAGCCACGGGAAACTATGCAATGTATTTGTCACAGCTGGTACCACTGGTCGCAACCAATGACAGAAAAGTTCGTCTACAAAACAAGATGACTTTCATTTGCAGCTCTTTTCATCAGTGGATCATTTTTAATTTTTGCAGGTGAGTTAGTTGGAACAAGGAAGAACAGTGAGCAGCCACAATGAGCTGTTAGATGAACAGCTGCAGGCCACAGGATGCATACCTCCAATTCCTCAGCAAGGTAAACCAACTTACTGTGCCCTGCTGTTGTGTCGAACTGTTATTGATTAACTTCTTTATTTAAATAACAAGTGTATCTGGCTGCATAGATAAACAGATAGATAATCAAAAATAGATACACCAGCTGCTCTTTTATTGTATCTGATGCTTGGCGAGTGTTTGCTGTAGAATGAACTCAGGTATGACTGAGAGGTCACTAATCTAATAATCTGAGCGCAGTACCTGATGGGCACAACCCTGGCCCCGGCGCCCTCCAGGTATTTGACATAGGAGGCGGCGATGTAAGAGGAGCCCTGAGCAAACTGGTCCCCTGGGAGGTTTTCCTGTGCCAGCACACCTACAGAGAACATGAGACAGACACCGACACATCAATATTTGAAAGGTATATGAATAGAAAAGTCGATGCAGACCAGGCAAATGTCTGCACTGATGCAGTCTGGAAGAGATCAAATCCTCTACAAATACTCACTTCCTGTTATATGTGCATCTTTCTAGTAGTTTATGCTTTGTTTTGATTTTCCCATTAAAGTCTCTGGAACTTTGCATGCCATATTTTTTTCCTTCCATTACATTTGGTATTTTACAAGGAAAAAAAAGCTAATGTGTTCAAAACTGAGCCAAACGTGTATCCATTGTTTCTTGTTTTTGTTTTTAAAACCCCACTCAGAAAAACAGGCAACACCTGAATGACATGGTTCACTAAAACTCCTTGGAATGACAGTGCAGGGTGATGTTAATGTCCTCCCTACTTTACTTAAAACCTCCAGTCATGAGTCATGGTCTCAGTTTGGAAACCTCAGCTGACTTCTGACCATGACTGCAACAAGCAAATTGTACAGTCATGTTTAGTTTTCTGTTATCAGAACAAAAAACAAAGGCTTCTAGGTCAAACAAGGGCTTCTAGGTCAAAAATGAAATTCAGGTACTGCTACAGCATGTAGCAGAAGGGTTCCCTTGTATCAGTGACAACTGAGGTGTTAAAGGTATGTTAGGTGTTATGTGTTACTGTGATTCTATGAGTAAACAGTGTTGTGAAACCTGATCTATATTGTGTAATGTAATGGCCAATACATTTACAGGCATATCACCTAATTATTAAGGAGTCAAACAAGACAAATTAAGCATAACTTAATCACCAGTGGTTTTTCAACCACTCATCCAATCATCCATTCATTCAAGTGCTCTTCTACCCCCCACACCCACCAACACACCCTCAAAATCACAATCATCAATGGTTTTGTTATTTTTGTCTTGAAACACGCCCTGAAAATACAAAGAAAATGCTAAGTGTAATTTTTATTGATAACGATTACACTAATTTAAATGATAATCCTTGAACAACATATGAAGGGAAATGTCAATTAAGGCCGGTTTTGGCCAAACTGATGTGATTTCAGTGAAGTATCTCAGTATCTGCAGCACACACAGACCACACAATCGTAAGAGAGACACCTCCAGAGGACACACACACACAACATACATTACAAAATGTGCACTGCCTTGTGGCATTTAAATTATGACATAATAGTAAGAACCTAAGAGCCTAAAACACACGCGTACCCTGTCTGTCCACACACACACACCCCTTTTCTGGAACATTCTCCATGAGAATTACATAAGAGCTATCATAATCCAACGTGTAGCACCGGTCTCTGCGCGGACAGGGACGGACGCAAACAGCCGGTCATGCGGCTGAATCTTACCGATGATCGGTCGGTAATTGAGCTGCTGGCTTCTCCCCGCCGCGCACACCGGCGGACCGCACCAGAGGCAAGCGGTCAGCGCCGCGAACAGCGCTGCGGCCGGCCGACACATCCAAAACACCATGCGGGATCAAAACGCAACACCGCGCTGGAGATTGAGAGCTGGGCAGGGATGGGTTTGCCGGGTTGACGAAGAAAATGACAAAAGCTGTGTTTTTCTGCCTGTAAAAATAACAAAAGACTAGATACAATAAAGGGCCAGTGGTAGGAAAATCTACAAAAAGAAAAATGATTCTGCCTTCCGGTGATGATACTGTGAGGCTGAAGGCTGACTCTCCTCTCCGGCTGTCCTCCTCTGATCTCTGTCCTTACCTCCGTCCAGGCTTCTGTACAAGAGCATCAAGTCAGTCACGTGTGGAACTCCCCTCCACAGACACACGTCAGCCAGAGGAGCCTCCTCCTTTTCTCCCCTCTTCCACACACCCGCCGCAGCGGACTCCTGCCCCGTCCGCACAGACTCCTCCTCATAGGTGCAGCTCAGGTAGAATTTTCCAGCTCCACGCCGATCAGCTGCAATGGGTGGATCCTGCTCCACAGCAACGGCTGAAACAGACTCCAGACTCCTCTAGACTCATTCCACAGAAGTTAAAAAGAAAAGAAAAACTGATCAGATGTCAGCAGAAATAAAAATGAACACCTAAGGTTTAAGTAGCGTCCCCTGTCCCCAGGAACGATGACTGCTCAGTTTTAGCGTCAAATGTCCATGGACAAACATATTTTACTATTTTGCTTTCTACAGGCCTCATGGCTGTGTCCCAGCAAGTAATCCTGCGACCTAGAAGGGACCTCGCCGCCCCCCTCCTCCATACAACATAGAACTCCATCAACTAGAGAGGCCTTCTCCTTCTCATCAGAAAAAAAGATTTCTCCAGGTTCCTCTTTGTCAACAATTTATAATGTGTACAGCTGCTAAAGGAGAATCTACCACTCCACCGTCCATCAGTTAATATCCCCTTTTACAAAGAGTAAGATTTTCTAAAATAGATAGATAGATAGATAGATAGATAGAATTTTTACCTGCCCTTCATTATTGCTAGGTTGTTATAATTATGTTATGTCAATTTACCTTCATCTCTACCTGTGTGCTTTGACGTGCGCGCGAGTGTGATAGTGTGTGTGTGTGTGTGTGTGTGTGTGTGCGCGCGGCAGTAAGCGTAGCTACGTACGCGTTCACGTGAGCGCGGGTCAAACCCTTCTCTGGCCTTGCAGGTGAGCTGCGTGAAGTGTGTCTCTGAGGAATAATGTTTTCCAGACTTGCTCCGTGTGTGTGTGAATGATGCGGGATGATGTTGCCTTGCTTCATATTAACTCCGCTCCACTCAGCAAGCGTTTGGCGGAGATTTATTTGCAGTATCTTCACTTTAAGGTGAGTTTTGCGCACAGGTACGAGCGGGCCGATACGTTTCTGTAGCCGTTATGCTAGCTTAAATAAAATGCTAGCTGTTTGTGTCGTGTGAATATTTAACAGGTACAGAGGTGCGTATGTGTAAGTGTGCTTTGACTGTCCCTATTTATGTGCGGTTTGAGGACTTGGCTGGCCTTCTAATTGTTTTCCATTTTTGTTTAAAACTTGGCGGCACGGTGGCGCCGTGGTTAGCCTCACAGCGAGGGGGTTCCAGGTTCGAACCCCGGTCTTCTGTGTTTGCATGTTCTCTCCGGCTTCCTCCTGCAATCGTTTAACTGGTTACTCTAAATTGCCCGTAGGTGTAGGTGTGTGTAGCTGTGTAGGTGTCTTTGTGATTGACTGGCGACCAGTCCAGGGTGTACCCCCGCCTCTCGCCCATAGTCAGCTGGGATAGGCTCCAGCTGCCCCGCGACCCTGACGGATTAAGCGGTAGAAAACGGATGGATGTTTGAAACTTGATGAATGTGTTCCTGTTATGTTGATTGTTTGTGATATGAAAGAAAGGCCCTCTGTGGCTGTACAGGAGGGAGCTGGCTGTGGACCAGGGGTCACACACACAGAGCTCACAGTTTTTGTGTGTTGTGAATGTCTAACAGGAGGTGCTGAGATGTGCATGTGAGGTGCCTGTAGAGAATATTGACCCAGTGTTGCTTCCCGACCTGTGATTTAAACTTCAGCACACTCACATATCGACCAGCTGCACATGTTCTTCTTGTTTGGTGTCTTTTATTCCAGCTTATCACAGTGAGGCAGCAGCTGTGTGTAGAAACAAACCTCAGCTATTTTTTTTACCCATAACATGGCAGGTTCCACGTGGGAAAAGTTGTAGTGCAGAAAAAATATGTACCATTACTTCTTCATGCGATTTTGCCCACACTGCATATCTGCTTTAGTCCTGTAAGCTTCTAAACTTCTGCTGACCCACACATTAGTCATCAAAAACTCTCTGCTTATTGACGTTATTTGTTGCATCATGGCAGCAGGTCCTTCATTGTAATCACGTATTGTATTAGTAGAAACTGTCTTTTCTTATCTGGGTATAATTCCTGGGTGTCCCTTTTAGTTTATGGAGAAAATTGAAAGTGCATATTGTTTGTGTGAGAAAGAGGAAACATCTCTGTGTGTTTTCATTCCAGTACCACGGCATCCACCATCAAAATTATCCTCTAGTTTTAATTTATCCTCGGTGTAACATCTGGTCATTAGGCAGCGATGGGACAGAGAGAGCTGGATAAAAGAAAGTGTGGATGTGTGTTAGAGAGGAGCAGCGAGAGACAGTGGGTGAAAATGTGTGAGCTTGAAATGGAGTGTGTCGGTGTGTATGTGTGTTAATTTGTTGAAGTCAGCAGTTTGTAATGCAGGTAGCCCATGGATCACTGACTTCAGTCACACTATATTGCAGAGGGAAAAATTGCACTGCACCTTTCATGTCTAACCACAAGAGGTCCCACTCCTCCACCACACAGCCCTCGCAGTTTTATTCACAGTGTCTGCGTGAGGTTGTGTATTGTACAAATGTGTGTGTGTGTGTGTGTGTGTGTGTATAGAACAGTCAAAATCCACTCATTATCCAGAGGTCATAACAGTACAAAAATTTATCCCAGTCAATAAAGCTGGATGGTTTGCCTTTTTAATTGTAATCTGGATGTCAGCCTGAGGTTTAATTGTACGTGTGGTGCAGTATTCTGATATGTTAATAAAATCTGGTTTATTATACTTTAATTTCATTTTGATAGTATTATCTACTCAGGCAGGTATAATGTTTGCCATGTTCAAAATCTTACTTCACATGTTAGCAGGCTAAAATGCTAACATGCTAATTAGCACAAAACAGCTGAGGCTGATGGGAATGTCAGTAGTTTTTCAGGTACATTATTTTAGTCATAAACCAAAGTATTTAGTCATCAGGTTATGGTACCAGATAAAAGGTTAAGGGATCAGAAAATCCCCAGAGTTATGTTGCTAGGCTAGCATGATTAGCATGGCACATGAATGTGTGTCCAGTCTTTTGCTTCACAGCAAGTCTCTATCATCACTATAAACAACAGAAAGTTAACAGCAGCATTTGAAGGGTGAAAAATTGGAGTATTAGCTTCACTGCTTTGCTGCTAATAATATCAGGAACAGTGACGTTAGCTAACAGAAATGGAGAGGATGGGAGTTAAGTCACCAAACAAACTGAATGATCATCACAGAAATAAGTGTTGTGATTAATCATGATTAATCAAGTTGATGTTTCATCTTCCTGAAAAAACTTGATGTCAGTTACTGTGAAGAAGACACACCCTCCATCTGTCTGTGTGTCTGTGTCTGTCTGTCTGTCTGTCTGTCTGTCTCTCTGTCTGTCTGTCTGTCTCTGTCTTTACTCACTGGTCCCTTTACCGATGGTTAACGTCCCTCTGTGTGTAGTTAACTCCTTGTCGTATCACTGTTGATGTTATGGAAGTCCAAGAATGAGAAACCAAGAAAGTGGACCTTGTAATGAAGGAATGAACCTTCAGGCTCAACTCAACACTTCTTGTTTCTAAATTCTACAAGGGACTTGATGACAGACCAGAAGTGAACACAGCTCTTGACACTGACTCTGCACCCAACCAGCAATAAATACAGCTCACACTGCTTGTTGTGTGTAAAGCCTGGGTGTGTGTGGATTGTAATTGTGTGTGTGTGTTTGCAAGTGTGTATCCTTCGCCATCTTAAACTATGAGCTCACAGCTGAAGATACTGAAAGGGGAATGTGTATTCAAATGTGCTCTTCCTTTGCCTCAGGGCAGTTCAGTTTGTACTGGTGAACATTGTCTTCAGTCTGCCATCACCAAATGAAGGAGAATAGCCCGTTCCACCCCCTCATCCGTGATGCCACACTGATGTACTCTGAAGCTCCACAGAGACCAGACTAGCGAACATGGAGTAGATGAATGTGACAGTGGAGCTGCCGGAGGTTATTTTCCTGAGCACAGGTCTGCTTTTGAACATTAAATGGGAAAGGAAGCTTAAAGTATCACGAATCAGTCATTGTAGCTTTGACAAACAGCTCAAATGACTCTGAACCTGTAAAGGGCAAGTTGCATCGATGACGCCACGTAGACCCATGAGCGACTCTGCTGTTCTGCAGGCCAGCGAATGTTCAGGCCCCAAAAAAACCCCCAAAAAACAGAAAGCCGTTCTCGTTACTTAGTAATTCAACAGGAAGCCAGAAGAGAGTTGGACAGAGAAGTTTAGATCCACCATATTTCCACCTCACCTTTTCACACCTGGTCAGCCGCTGCGTGGAGCGAGTGTGTGTTGTGAAGGTGTGGGGATTTCAGGCTGTTCGACTTTCTGCCAGCTGCTCAAAGGCCAGGAGATCAGACTGTGGTTGTACTGCTCGGCTTCCCGGTGTGAATGTGTGAGACAGATGATTCTTCTTAGAATCTTCCCTGAATAAATAAAGGTTAAAAGAAAATTGCATCACATTTATATGGCAGATGTGCAACTTTATAAGAAGTTCCTTCAAACAACTTCCTAGACACAAGAGCTAGATTAAATCTAGTGCCGTTAAGTTAAAAAAAAACATTATTATACGGTTGAAACTGTCATGTACAGTACACGCTATTTTCAAGTGACCCTAGAGACGAAGCAGTGCCCACACCGTGTAACATGCACTTCAGAGTTTGCGCCCATTTAATTATATTTAAAAGGACAGCACTGGGAATTGGTCTCGGCACAGTAAACGCCCTTGACTGTTCCCGTGGAATGAAAGTGAGGCGCAGTTAACCTTGTATCACATGTGACAGCACTTCTGCTTGTTTTGTTAATTGAGTTATCAGGGTTCCTACAAAAGTGTCACCATCTTTGCGGATCTCTTTCTGGTTTTACACATCATTCATCCGGTGTGTGTGCGTGGCGTTCAGCGCCTGCATGTTTTTGCTCTTTAAAGTACGTCAGCAGTAGGGTTTTGGATTTCAGTCCTGATAAATGTCAAAGTGAATGTCTATGAAAATGGAGGAATGACATCTACAGTGATGTTAAGAAAGTAAATCACTGTTCCTCTGAATATAGTGCACAGAAGAAATAACGATGTTCATTATATAAAGTCAGGATGCCTGAATTGTGAAGACCAAACAGCATTTTGTGTTTAAATAGTTGCCAGAATATTAGCTGCACCTGGGACTGTGGGTCTGTGCAGGCAACTAAACCCAGCTAATAACAGTCATGGTCCATTCACACAGGTGTTTTCATGTATGATTAGGTCTCTTCTCAGGACAGTGTGGGCACCTACTGTCTGACTGACATCTCCCTGACACACCTCTGTGTGTGTGCAGAGAGTTGCACCTTAATATCAAAGTCTCTCTCTTTTTGTTTCCGCTTAAGTAGCTTTGAGTTCCAGTCTGTTCTTGCTGTATGTTTTCAGATTTAAACAGTTTTCTCAGCACCATTTTATCAACAGGAAATATCCTGGATATCGTGCATCATAGCTCTTCACCCAAAAATTCAGACATACACTGCCTGAACTTTTGGAACTCAATTAGTATATATATATATAAACAAAACAGCACTGTAAATTGCTACGCCTGTTTCTCTAACCTCAGCATTTTATCTAGGTGTCCTTATAAATTCAGATTTCTTATTAGTTGTTGATTAAAAAACCCACACCCCAAAATATTCATGTAAATTGCCTTGGAAATAAAATGTTTTGTCATGATAGCAAAAGACCTATGAACTGAAAATGAACTCAGCGAGGAAAAGACAACTGGAAAGAGCAGAGCAAGGGGGGACAAAATGGTAAGGGACAAGGAGAGACAGAGTAAATGAAAGAAAATAAAGTAGGCTACAGACAGCCACTGAGAGATGGAGGATCAGGGGTGACACAGAGAAAGGCAAATACAGAGAGACAGAAAGAAAGAATGAAAGAAAGAGAGGTGACGGGGCTCTGTTAGCAGAGAGTGAGCGTGAGAGAGAGGAAGAGAGGGAAAAAGAGAGAGAGACCATTGGTGCCGCAGCGGGACCGACTGTCACACGGACTGTCAGCGGGGTCGTTACAGGAGAGAGCAGCCGCTACTCGCCGTTTAACGACAGACACACCGGAGGAGAAGCACAGAGGAGGAAGAAAGAAGGAGAAGAACAGAAGAGAAGAAGAAGAAAGAGCGGGGATCGTTATATTTGCAGTGGCTGTTGTCGCCTGCGTGTCATCACCTCCACCGGACAGGATCTACTGCCCTCATCATCATCACCACTCCTCTTCATCACCCCTCATCATCATCACCCCCATCCTCCTCATCTAGACCTCTCCTCCTCTTCCTCCTCTCCTTCATCACCATGCCGGGTTGGCGGAGGAACCTCACTTTCTGTCTGCAGCGGATGCACGAGGAAGGTAGGAAAGCAAAATAAATTATTGTGAGCAAATGTTTGCGCTAGCACGTGAGTGTGTGTGTGGTCGTGTGTGTGGTCGTGCGTGTGTGCATGCGTGAGTGCGCGCGGATAATGTGGGTTTCTTGCTGTTTAAATTTGGGCTGAAATGTGAGCAGTTTGCTTACGGAGACACTTTGAATCTTTGCGGTTTCTGCTTCATGTGTTTGGAGTTTTCTGGATCACTAGAACTGTGTGCGCGCGCCGTGTTTGCGCATGTGCTCTCTAGGCTGATTGAGAAGCACCTGCAGCTGCGTAATTGTGTGTGCGTGTGTGTGTGTGTGTGAGTGAGTATGAGTATGTGCGCGTGTGGTTGTGTGTGTGTGTGTAAGCTATGTGTGTGCGTGGACACGCTTGGTCTGTTGGAGCCGCGCGCTATGCGCACACGTGTCACCACGGGTTTGTTCCGCCGTTTCAGCAGAGATTGCGCGAGGCTACTGATGCTGGCAGGTCAGGGTGCGTGTGTGTGTGTGTGTGTGTGCGTGCGTGCGTGCGTGCGTGTGTGTGTGTGAAAGAGAGAGAGAGAACAAGAGAGGGAGAGAGTCTGCGTGTTGGTCCTGCAGCATGATCACAGGAGGAGGCAGACAGTGATGATGTTGGTCAGACACAGTGTGCATGTGCGTGTGTTGGTGCGCATGTGTGTGTGTGCAGCCGGTAAAGTGTGTGTCCTGTGTGACAGAGACAGAACGGTGTTGACAGTGGGATGGGGATTGTTTTTTCTACATTAATCTCTTATTCTTAGACACTGTGTGTGTTTCTGTAGGTAAAGGTCACGTGTCAGAGAATAAACATACAGAACTTCTATATGTGGTATTTTTTTCTGATTTATTATTTTCTGTTTTTATGAGGCCGAAACCTTAAACTCTTGTACTTATTTTCAATATTTGTCTGTGTAGAAAACAGATATGCAAAAATCCATATGAAAATCTGGTTTAAACAGTATGGTTAAAAATATAATTATAAGCTGATTATATTTCATTATATTAATCTGCTAAAAAGGGATTTCTTGTGTAATCTACACCTCATTTGCATTTTAGTCCCACATTTCTTTTTCAACATGAACATCCCCTGTTCCATACCAAAGCCAGTTCCATAAATAAACTGATTCCTCAGCTTGGCGTGGAAGAACTTACATAGAGGCCTGACTTCAACCCCATCCAACACCTTTGGCTGAACTGGAATACCAGCTGCAAGCCAGCACTTATCGCCCAGCCCTGGTGGCTGATCTCACTAATGCTCCTGTGGCTGAATGGGGGGGAAATCCCTGCAGCCAGGTAAGGTTCCAAAATCTTGTGGAAAGCCTTCTCAGAAGAGCAGTGGCTCTTATCAATACCCAAAGTGTTGAATGTGATTTTCAGTAATCACATGGGGTGTGTAATGTTCAGGCATCTACATTCTGATCATGCAGTGTGTATAGCACTTGTAATATCCAGTAACAGAGGACTATAGTGGTATAGGTATTTATGTCTTTATAGGAACAGTTGAAGAGATGTATGTCATCATTCTTACAGAAAGCATGACAGTGCCACATGTACCCGCAGACCATCTACCGCCTAACCTTGTGTGCATGTTCATCCTCTGACTGAAACTGCTTCCTTAAACTGTATGTGTGAGTGAGAAAGAGACGAAGTGCATGGCTAAGTCAGAATATATGAGTAGGATGGATGTCAGAGCTCATGTGCATTGATGCAGGAGTTTGTGTTGAGTGTAAGGCTAAATTTATGTGTTTGTGTGATTAAATGAAAAAGGTGTTTTGGTCAAGATGAGTGTGTGTGTGTGTGACAGAGAGGGAGATACGGTGACACAGAGCAAGAATGATGTTTGTGAGAACCAGCGAGAGAGAGAGAGAGAGAGGGAGAGAAGTGCTAGACAGAGAGAGGTGGAAGAATAGTGTTTGCTCATGGTGAGTCTGAGTGTGAGTGAGAGATACAGCTTTTAAATTAGTATGCTGGGTACACAGTGACCCTGCTGTCCAATGATAACTGCCTTATGCACCCATGAGTGGCTGTTTGAGGCCCCTAATTGTACCAGTCCTTCATTTTTAATGGTGGCCACTCCACAGAATGCACTTGGTAACAATCTGTGTGAAGGGGCGAATCCATCCTCTCCTTTATTAAGTACCCGATGGCTGCTCTTGAGCAAGGCACTGAACCCCCCAGCTGTTCAGTGGCAGAAGAGTACATCATTGCTCTGATAGTGTGCAGAATGTGACACTGAGTGGCAATAAAGGCTGTGTAAAGTAAACCATCAGAAAGCCTTGCCTAAATAAACCAAGCGGCAGAAAGATCAACCTCATTCCCCACAGAGGTGGGGGACAGTGACTTTCCTTCCAATTCTCAAATCTCAATTCTGTGCTGTGGTGTGCTGGGCAAGCAGCATCTGTGCCAGAGATGGCAGCAGGATCAATAGTCTCATCCACAAGTCCGGGACCATCATTGGTCAGAACCCGGAAGAAGTTTGAGTCAGCAGGAGGTCACAGCAGGAGGACAACCCATCCCATCCCCTCCACAACACACTGAAAAGACAGCTATAATAATATAATAATACTGTCACTTTTTTGCAAAGCTATTGATAGCTTTCTGGCATTTCTAACTATCTATGGCACAAGGATTTTATTAAACACAGCCAGACAAAGTAATTTTTATATTTGTGTATCTTTACAAGAGATTTTGATCTTGATAGACAGGAAATGACCAGAACAATTTTGCGGTTCATAGCTGACACCTTAACCCCTAAACCACACAGCCCTGCATTATAGGTGTGTGTGCGTGCGTGCACGTGTGTGCAGTTAAAAGGAAATGACCACCAATGTGTAATGCATTTATAAGTAGCTTCGCCACCGCTGTGTAACAGTTGTTTGATCAAAACATCTCATTCCCCTGTTGAAGGACAGATAATGGATAAGCAAGTCTGTGCATATGTGTGTGTCTGAGAAAATGTTTGTGCGTGCAACACTCATCCATCACATGGACGATGGGAGGGGGGCGATTTAAGGGTACAAATAATAATGGCCTCCGTGATCTGCATGAAAGATGGAGAAAAACGAGAAGGAAAAGAAAATGAGAGAGGACAAAAAGGCAAATAAAAAGAGAGAGTGAGGGTGAGAGACCTGGGAGGGAAAGCCATGAGAGAGAAACATTAAAAAAAAAAAAAAAAAAAGAAACAGAGGAGAGTGTGAAGGAGAAAGATAGAAGGCCCGGTTTGGAGTCCTTATCAGCTGGAGGAGGAGATCCCATTAATCAGGACACTAGAAGATCAAATAATGTGCTGGTTAGTGGAGAGAAACCGTGCAATTGTATGCGTGTAATAAACTGTGTGTGTGAGATTGAGCTTCAACCCCAAAAACCCCTTTTAATAAGGCTTAGTCGTGTTATCGCTGATGGACGGGGGAGAGGAGTGAGAAGACAGGACAAGAAGGAGAGAAGGAGGTCAGAGACAGGAAAGGATTGGGGAGGAGGAGACGAAAGACAAGAGTCAGTGGGCAGAACGCAGCACTGAAGGTGCTACTGGCAACAATTACAATCAGTAGACCATTAGTGTGCTTATTTATAGGCAGTAGTATAGTTGCCAGATGAGAGTATTAGTGAGAAAATGGAAAATGGAGGAAGGCCAAAACTACAAAACAAGACCCAAGATGAATTTTCCTTAAGCGGGTATATTTTAACGAGTAAGTTTATCAACAGCTTCTCTTTGCAGCTTCTCAGAGGATGCTGCTGTTCTTTGTTTTATGTAATTGGAAACTGTTGCAGATCAGAATTGGAAGGACTCAAATGCATGACTCAGAGATATAGATAGAAAGTTCAAAACAGTTCACCTTTATTTAGGCTCGGCAGACAAAAGCAGGCGAGGATAAACAAGAGATGAAGCCAGCAACAGGCAGGCAGGAGAATCAGGCAGAATGGAGGCAAAGGAAAAAAAAGCAAAGTCCAAAAAATAAGCAGGAGGTTAAAGCAGACAAGTAAGGCTGGGAAGCTGTAGCTGGGATGACACAATAGAGAATCTGGCAGGGCAGGGTGTAGGTGGAAATGGACCGGTATATATGCTAGGAAGAAAATGGGAAATGAGGAACAAGTGAGTGGGTGGGCAGGGAGGAGTCAGGTGGCTGGAAGATGGGAAAGGCTGGGGTTACTACTGCAGGACAGGTGGGAGGGAGCTGGTGATACTTGGCAAAAGCAGGCAGGGAATGAATCAATAACTGAATGAACTTTACAATTATATTTTAATGCACTTTACAATCAATCATTCATGAGAATAATCAATTACTGCAGTAAATTCTACAGCACTTCTAAGTCTCAATGGCTATTACCATGAAGAAGACATCCTCCATACTTGTGAATTTGAGTTGTAGCAGGGTTTTCTTTCTGCAGTCAGTTTACTTAACACAATGCAACCGTTACTGAATTGATCAAATTGATCCAGAAGCTCAAAGTTAACTGATTCAAGCAACCAAACGAGTTTTAAAGGTCAGCCTCTAACTTCAGGCTGGCTTCACACCGAATTGACCCCTGTGACTCGTGGCTGTCATGAACCTTTGACTTTTCATTAATGAACCAGATATTTGTCACTGCAGTTACTCATTGTGTGTAATGATGATTCAACGAAGGGTTTAATCCCCATCCAGGCCCTCAGTGCTCGGTGTCAGTCACCTAAAATTGTCTGTGTGAAACAGGACTGAATATCCTGGGCCAGCTGATATAACCCCTCCCGCTTCAATACTCTGTATCACTTAGATACACAGACACATCTCATATGTTTACAGTTGTCATACCTCAACATATGACGATCAATTTTCAAATAATATATTGATGTCTGGAAAGGTCTGGAAAGGTCACATGATTGATCCCTGCAGCAGCCACTGCATTGCCCATGTTGAAATGTTGTTGAACAAGACACAGAACTCACAACTGCTCTCTGACTGTGAAGTGCTCTCCATGAGAGCGTCAGCTACAAGCAGGGAAAGCATCCTGGTTCGTCTGAACTCTCCTTCAAATGGAGGGATGAAACATTGCAAAACTCTGAAACAGTGAAGTTGTTCGAGCAGCTCAGAGTGGCTTCAAATACTATGTTTAGGTTTGTGCCTGTTCTTAAGAATCAAGATCTCGAAGGCCCCAATGCAAACACACACAAAATGCTCTGTGATATCAGATCAGGAGAGGAGTTGAATCTGAAGCAGCTCAGAGTTCTAGTGTTACTCAAAAGGAATAAAGTGTGTATCTGTCTGATTCTCAAGAATCTGTTGGCGATGGAAGGTTCTCAGGCATCTGAGAGTGGACCGAGGTTATCTTACCGGTGCTTGTTTGTGTGGGTTGTTAAAGTTTCAAGATGGCTTACTGTCATTCTCCAGTTTACTTGTGAAAGGGAGAATGAAATGGTCTGTACTCTGATACCAAAGTGCAGACAACATGATATCTGCAGAAGTGTTTTCCTGTGGGGAAGGTGACACTGAACCTTGCGAGAGCACTACCTTGGGTGTTGCACAACCTTCCGATTTCACATTTTGCCAGGACACATGAAGTTCAAACAATTTGAACTGTAAAACTGCTGACCTTTCACAGGGCATGCAGGGCACACGCTTCACCGAGAAGCCTAGAAACATACAAACCACCCTGATTTCCAAAGAGAGTGCAGCTCAGACCGCCTGTCACGTGTAGGTGGCCTGAGGCACATGGTTTCATTGTATTTGTCCTGTAGTGCCTCCTCACTGAGACAGCATTTGGACAAAAACACCTTGTGTTGATGCATTTCCTGAATGTTTTGCATAGGACATAACACCAGAGTGATTGTGTAAATGTGTAATTAACTATCAGTCTTTGAGAAACAGTCAGTTTCCTTTAAAGGAACAGCAAGATTGAATAAGGTAAGATGCTAACAGGCTATTTCAGAATGACTTTAAAGCTTTATGTTGAAGAGAACTGTAAGTGAATCTCCTTTCCCAGTGTCCCGGTGAGAGTCAGCTCCTTAATCCCTAACCGTGGCAGTATCATTTCCCAAGTCTATCTGATGGATCTTCTGATTACTTCAAAGCTGAGAGACAAATAGTTTTTTTTGTCACTGCCTTCTACGAATACCCATGTGCCCCTTACAAAAATGTATGAGCAGTCATTTTTCAATGACCGCAAAAGGATGCTCATCAGAAAGACGCAAATATAGGTCGTTTTAAAGTGTTAATCCAGTAGTTTATCCGTTTCTGTAAAGTTGGTGGACATGCAAAAGACAGATTACAAAAAATGAAGAATGATTAAAAGCTATGCAGCCGAGGTTGAGCTATCCTGACGTGGGCCACAGCATGGGCGAAACCCCCAAGAACTTTGGGTCCTTCACTTGCCACTTGCTTCCTGGTCTAACATGCTCCTACATACAGGAGCACAGTCAACATATTCACTGTAATGCTGAAATTTGTCTCCAGTCTGCACCGCAGCTATAAAATTACCATTTCCGCCAACTCAGTTCTGTTAATTTCACAGTGTTCGTGCTCTGTACAATAGCAGAATGTCACCATGTAGGTTAGGGTATTGATCGAATTGTGAGGTTCAAGGGTTAGAAAACAAATGTAAGTGACGGGAAAAATTTTGTGGCAAATCTCACACAATGCAATGTATAATGAGTCCTAATCTTATTTGTTGCCAGTGTATCTGTAAATTGTAATCTTGTTTGTGTTTTTGTGGACACTGGAAGGAAAGAGCTGTTACCTTGGCATTTTGTGATGAGAAAACGTTCAAATATGTCCTCATAAAAATAGCAGTGGCAAAGCGTGTGTGTGTGTGTGTGTGTGCGTGTGTGATGCGTGTAGAAGGCATGTAGCCGTAGGTTAGCAGTGGGCGAGAGCGGTAACGCTGTTTCAGTCATAATAGGATCTGACGATGACTCATGCACAGCAAAAACAACAAACGCTCTTCTCTTCCCTCCTCTCATCATCTCTTCCTCTTTACCATCTCATCTCAGTCTCCCTTTTCTTCTCTCTTTTCCCAGTCTCCTTTGATTCCTTTCTTTTCTTTTTCTGTCTTCTCTCTTTTATCGTCTTTCCACCTCCTCATCTCTCTTTTCTTATCTCATCATGCATCATTCCCTCTTGCTTCTTATCTGTTTGCCTCTAGTTGCTTTACTTTGCTTTTTTATCTCTTCTTTTTTCCTTTTCTCTTGTTTCCTGTCTTTTTCCTGTCTCCTTGCTTCTTCCCACATTTTTGCAGCTTTCTTCTTAACTTATTTTGCTTTCCTTATACTTAGTTTCCTCCTCTCCATTTTTATTACTTCTCTTTTAATCCCTGTCTTATTCATTTTTTCCTGTTTTCTTCTTTCTTCTCTTTTTTTTCCTTTCTTTTACGCTGTGTAATAACTCTCCTGGTCGTAGTAGATAGCGCCTGTTTAGCTACTTTATGGATTTTACCAGACAAATTCATTTTGGGAATTAGGAAGAATGTCCAGATTATGCTTCGTTCCCTGCCAAAGTGTCTGACGGAGTCAGCAAATGTATCAACTGTATGTCCAGTGATAAATAATGATAAGTACAGTGATGGGTGAACTACAGCTTCTAAGTAAACCTATCAAGTTGCTGTGAACAAAACTTTAGCTCTGCTTTGTCTTCATAAAACAAGCATCTGAGGCTGCTCACTGCATTATGAACACAGGATAATGAATTTAAAAGTTTACCACCAAAGTTTGCATGCACCTTCAGCCACACAACAGAACATGCTGCACTCTGCAACAAACAGTATATTCAGTGCACTATTCGCAGTTGGATGGTGTTTGCCCATATGATGTATGTAGCATGCCATAAGCTCCACCGTCACCCAAGCATCCACCTGTAGACTCTGAGTCGAGCCTGGGAAACGTTAGTATTGTCACTCTGCATCTGCTGTCCTGAACCTGGTCCATGTTACTACTTACTTTCTGTCCTCCTGTGATCATTTAACCAACCTGTTGCTGCTGTCTGACGGCATCAGAAATGGATGATATTTGTCTGTTTGCACAACTTGGCCTTATAATCTGACAGGACTGCCATTTCACATGTAGTCTGACATCATGTCCCATTTCTTGCTTGAAATGACTGGTTTAGGCCTGACGGTTAACCTGAGCTTGAAGGTTCATTATTGAGCATTTCACCATTTGTTGTGGTCCTCATCAGCAAACGGATTGAACATTTTCATGACAGTTGAGGAAGTTAAGAGTTGTTGTAGTATACTGACCATTTTCCTGTTGCTGTTTCTCATTGATGTTACTAAGTGGCCAGCTAGATGTGCAGAAAGATGATGTTCCTTTTAATTATCCCTGCTACATTTCTCAGGTTGGCTGAGTATTTCTTCTACTCGGGGTAAGATGGCCATCAATGAGCATAGCACTGACCTGAAGTGCTGAACGACCAGGCTGTGGGTCAGTCTGTATCTTTGTGTCATCATTTCAGACTGTTTACACTGGCCTTAATTAAAAACCAAGTAGGCCATTGCAGGGGTTTTATCTAACCCAGACACAAGCACCATCTAACACAATCACGTCTCCTTCCTCTAGTGTCATTAGGGGCAATTATACGAAGATGAGTCAATCTTCTGCTCTTAAACACGTCTGCATCCTAATGTAGTGATTAACAAACTGTACAGACTGAGTGCTGCTTACCTTTTACAGCGGTGGTAAGCATCAGAATCGGCCCATGTTTGAGACAGACCACAGCACATTGTTTTTCTAGCTTGTGGCCCGACACATACATGTTCAGTGAGTCTCACAGTACAACGGACCCGCTGCCTGTCTCTCTGCCTCGTGCTTGATTAAAGTCTGTTGTGCTTGTCCGACGTTGATTGCTTTCTGAGGCGCTCCTCTGTGTGACTGAGCGGCACACCTCAGAGCCTCTCGTAGAAACGGCAGCTGCAATTTTGTTGATTTGTTTCATGATCCTTGGACCCTTGAAACCTATTTGAGTCATATTGTCGAATCTCGCAAACACATTGGCGTCTGCAAGTTTTCTTTATTCCCTGGAAAAAAATTACTTTTTGCAGAGGTATGTGGTTTCCTTCGCCAAACTGAGATTAGCCCTGTCCCCACGGACAGGAGATTTATGAGCCTCAGAATGAAATTTTTGTCAGTGCGTGACCAAGATGGCAGATTTTTAAAAGCGATGTAAAAGCATTGTTCCATGACTAAAGACTCCTCATCAAGGGGCCTGGTTTTGTCCTGCTCTTTCAATTTGTTTTCCAGTCATTTCAAGTCTTTTGACGGTGCAGACGGAGGCCCTGTAGAAGTCCCTGGTTTACCTTAACACCAAGGCCGTCGACTTCTCAATCCCACAACCTCATTTCTTCGCCTCTGCTTTTGTCTGAGCTGCTCCACTGTCCTTTTTACCTCCTCATTCTCTGCCTTTTACCTCTTTTAGCATTGCCATCTGCATTCATTTCCCCCTTTGTCCTCTATAGTTTTTGATGGATATGCATTAAAGAATGACACAGAAAAAGGGAGTGATGCTCGACAAAGGTGCTTGGCCCAAGGCTTTGGGGTTACGTGGTTACATGGAACCACTGCCAGGCCACCAGGATGCTTCTATTAATCAGACTTTCTTCAGTCTTATCTCTGTGTCATTGCTGTGCTACCCTCCTGCCTCGGTTCCATCTTTCTTTCTTTCATTTTAACACACACATACACACACACACTTCTCCCTTTCTCTGTATTTTTTTTCTTTCTTCTGCATATGCACAACAAACACCCAACACTCTTTGTCCTCATCTCCCTCCCTTCCACGCACACATTCAATCTACTGCTCTCCAACACCCCATATATCTTTGTGTTTTTCAGTCTATCTGCATCTCTGCTGTCATTATCTGCTGGAAGAGGCAATCATTTGTCTTGAGCAAGGTGCTTCATCTGCACTCCTGTTCATTTGTCCTCACTGCGTCCTAAATTTAAATTGCTGCATGCCCTCCTACACCGACAACCGCTGCCCTGCTATACCCTATTGCACCCTCTCTATTTTATAGCAATATCCTGCTACATCCACATTGCTCTTCTGCAGTTCCCCCTATACTGCCTCCCTGTAATTATCCGATAAACCTTCTATACTGTTGTACGTTTTAAAATGTTCCACTCTAATCTGCCACGCCCTCTCCTCTGCTCTGTAAAACCCTGAAACACCCACCCACTGGTCCACCATATCCCTGCCATGGTTACTGTTAAATGATGGTTGTGGATGGCTGCGGATTTAATGGCAGTGGTGGCTGATTTGATGGCTGTCGACTCTAATCGTACGGACGAGAAATAATTGATCAAAGTACACAAATGTTTAAAAAATGGCCAGTTAAAAAAAAATGTCGGATGTTCGAGTGGTCTGTCGCTGGCCCAGGACTTTCACTCCCACTGACATGGCCTCTAGTTTTCACCCACATAACAACTGCTCTCCTGCTCTGCCCTGCCTGTCTGTCTCTACCCTCAGGTACTGCACAGCTGAAGCTGCACTACCTCTTTCAACTGTCTTCCTGTTTGTCTCTATACTTGCCTCTGATGTCTTGCTATTGTCTTGTAAATCCCTCTGCTGTTCTCCTATACCTTGCATTGCCTCATTACTGCTTGGTTACACCTGATATACCCCTCTGCTCTGTTCTGCCGTAGCGGAAAGTTGGATTCTTCTTAGCAGTGACAATGTTTTGGAAAATTCAAGGTCAGCATTACGTCTCTCTTCGGTGTCTGCCCTCTGATCGGTTTATGTTAGGTAAGGGCCACTTTCTTTACATCAATCAATAACAAATGACAACCTGTGACCAAGTCACATAGCAACTACAGCACAGTCAGATATGAACATTAAAGAAACTGATTATTACTATTGGTTAAATTTACAGAGAGAGCACGAGTGTGCGATGGGAGGCAGACTCCGATATCTAACTATCTTAATGACTTGAAGCTTTCAAGGACTGATCTGAAAACTGATCCATGGCACAGTTTTGTAACATAGTTTGTAAAATAAATGTTTGGTGAAGGAGAATATGTTCGCTCCTCTGCTGTAGTTTCTCCGTTACACTCCAAAATCCTGCTGCAAGTTCCACTACATAAGCCAGAGCTCAGCAGTATCACAGAGGATAAGAGGCTGGAGTGTGTGTGTGTGTGTGTGTGTGTGTGTGTGGTGCTGGTAGTGGGGTAAAGGTGGGGGTGAGTAGAGTGCCACAGAGAGCCAGGGAGAGATGGAAAAAAGGAATTAGCTCAAAATGAGAGAGAGAAGGAAAGTCTTAAGGGAGCGAGAGTGAGAAGTGAAAGGGAAAAAAGAAAGATAATTGAATCTTAAAATCCCCTTTTATCGATCCCTTAGCAGAATGATACAGCTGCATTTCAATGCATCGAAACAAAGAATTACATCAGCTTTCTTCTCCCCTGATAAAGACGAGAAAACAACGGCATCAAAAACGATGAAATAAAAAGAAAACAGAAGAGGAAACAGAGGGACGGAGTAAGTTATCAAGAACACAGAGATGAAGAAAATGGGTTCTCAATCTCCTGAGCTGCTACAGGGAATTTAACCCCAAAACCTCCACCGGAGCTTTTACTCTTTTAGTGGCCACTAAAAGAGTAAAAGAGTGTAACAGAGGCTTTTGTTGTTGTGAACGCTTAATGTGACTGGTAAGGCGGTACGCTCCAAACAAAGTACTTACGAGATGGTCGAACAATGTCTGCAACCTCTTTCCTCCCGCAGTATTCTGACTGCAGAATTGATCCAGCTGTCAGACGATTTCTGAAAGCTTCAGAAACCAACAATTCAACAATCAAGCCCACTTCACAGGGTAATTGGCCAGGTGTGTGGAGGTGTAAGTAATCAGGGTTTGAACTCCTCTCTCAAATTCTTTTTTTTTTTTTCATTCTTTACTTACTTCTGACACTTTTTGTGTGTATAACCAAGTTCAATATCACAGACACCTTCCATGAGAGGCCGTCTGAAATAGTGTGCCGTTATCCTCGTATTTAAATGCTCGTCGCGTCTCTCCGCTCTCCAGCACGGCAGGCTTTGAGTTTGGCCATTTGGAAGAACTAATAACACTTTCGCCTTCTATCGTTTGCCGTCTGACACATCATATGAAGTAGTTCTTTGCGAGCATACCCAGCTCCAGTTCGTTATGTTATTTTCCTCCTTTCCTTCTAGTCTCCATTCATTCATGAATTACAGTCATAAAGCCTCAGGAAAAGCACAGATTTTTCAATTTGTGCAGATGTGTCTTCGTCTGAATTCGTGTCACCCAGGCTGAAAACATGTCTGTTCATTTCCACTCATTAACCTCTTATGAGCCACTTCTAAAACTCACTTTGGGTTCAGTCTAAGAACATCTTTACCGAATTCATCCATTCAAAACGCCATCCAGAACAGACCTTATCCTCCAGACCTTATCCTCTCACAGCAACTGGTTAAGTCTAGAAAAAGACTGTGGTCTGGTTTAGTACAGAAAAAGGTTCACAGTGACTTCGGACACAGTGTGTTCATTCAACCGAAACCACCATCTTTCCCTGACTTTAACCAAAGTGCTTTTGTTGCCTGAACCTACATGCACTTTGCACGTTGCCTCTAAACATAATCCAGCCAGCTATTAAGTTTCCTACAAAACGTGTTTGTTGTTGCAGTCGAGTTGTATGTAAATGTAATTTCAAGGAACCGAGGTTACTCAAGCATTCATTAATTGTTCCTGCACCAGTTATGAATGTTTCATGGGGGAAGATACTGTTGACAAATACACTATCACACTTAAATTCTCCTTATTACTACTGACACCGTTATAGTGTGCTACAAACTTATCTATTGCTTGTGTCCTTTTAGACGTTGAAATGGGGATTAAAGCGTCAAACGGATGCTCATATCTAACCATATATAAGGGTCACTGAAATCTGTAACTGCCGATGAAACAGTCACATTTCTAACAAGAAAGGCAACCTCAGCTTTTTGTCCAGTAATTGTGAAGGTTCACAGCAGGAGTATGAAGCGGCGCTCAGTAAACCTTGTGTGGAGCAGAAAAGCTTTTAAAGAAGAATTACATCAGCCTGTTTCCCTCTGATAAAGGCAAGAAAAACAAGAGTGACTCCACAAGGGAAGACGAGACAAAGAAAAGCAGAAAGACAGAGAGGAAGATTTGTACTGTTTCAGTCAGACTGTCGTGAACTTCCTGAATATCACAAAAATAGAATGTGGCTCAGGTGATTTTGAGGAAGATAAATCAGCTCGCACACTGTTGGAAAACATGCATCCACAAGACAAATGGGAAGCCTCTGCAGAATGTATTAGCACTGGGAATCTGCATTCACATAATGTTGGCCATAATTCATGCTTTCATCTGAGAAGAAACACATTTACTAGTTATGATTCTAATGTCTCACCTAATGGCCATACGGCCACAAGAGAGACGGAAACCATCGCAGTAAGGCCACTGGCACTTTAGAAATTCTTGCACAACTAGATCGAACTATTCATCAAATACATATTTCTACCAAGCTTGTTTATTTGATTTTTTTTATTTCAATGAATAAAACAGTTTTTTTTTTTTTTCCAACTGAACCTCAGCTTTCTAGCTGAATAAATCTCGTTGTGTGTCTGAGTGTTGATGCTGTTCAGTCTGCAGAGCACACAGACTCCAGCCAGGCCACGTGGATTAGGTTTGGTATCCTTAAATGTCCTTAAACTGCATTGAAACTTTTGTTTATCTCAGTGGCTGCAAAGTAGCACTCTCACTGTTGCTATGTGTGTGTATGTGTGTGCGTGCACGAGTGTGGCTGTTGCTCTCTTTGGATGAGAGAGTGTGAGGTGAGAGTCTGAATGTGTGTGTCTGTGCTTGTTTGCGATTGTGTATGTGTGGCCCCTTCTGCTCTGCAGTTTTAGCTGGCTGACCTACAGACAGACAGGGCAACTCCATGGAGAGTTCTGCCTTATGGCCTTTTCTGCAGCGCTGTGCGAGTGTGTACGTGTGTCTGTGTCTTGTCTGTGCGTGTGCGTGAACCTGTGTTTATTTATGACAGAGTGGATGTGTGTGATGGTGAATGTGCAGTGGCCGCACGTGACTTTGTTGTGTGTGACATCTTTGTTATTGTCGGGATTGCAAGTGTTCGTGTCTGCCTTTGTCTGTGTGTGTGCGTGTGCACGTGCCAGCCTGTGCGAGTGTGTATGTGTGTGCATTGTATGTGACTCGCTCCATGTTAACTACATGTTTCTGTATCTGCTCACAAACCTAACACGTATTTCACGTCTGCCTTGTTCGGCTGTGGGCTTGACTTTGTTGTTGCTGCACGTTTCGATCCTGTGATAGAGACCAGCCTTTTACACATTCCACTCTCTGCTCAATCAAAAGCCCACTTTATTCTAAGATACTGTATTTTCTGCGTAACACTTGCCATTGCCATCTGCTTGTTCAAACCATGCACAGTTAGGTCCCTCATTTGGCTTCCCCTGCACAAATGCCCATTGATGAGATCAGTACTGGGGCTACTGATGGTATCTGCAGCGTGTGCACTGAGTGGCCTGGTGGCTGCAGATACTGCCGTCTCACCCCACAGTCTCAAGTTCGGTCCCTTCAACAGCTCTCACATGGTGCAGAGATGTCACCATGGCTTAACCTCCACGGAGCAGAATGTGAGACAGAGTGAGCTCCAAATGTACCGAAAATGATATTTTCACTCACCAGATGCCTCGAAAGTTATGATAATGGTGTGGGAATGGATTCAATCCTCTATTCCATCAACATATTTAATTTAAAACATGGTAATTCTGTGAAATTCTACACCAGGCGCTGCCCAGATTTTTTTTCCACCAAACTGGAATCTGTGCTGGCACTGACGCAGGTGCTGCCGCCGGCTGGATCCCGTGGCCAACACTGTAGTTCTCTGTAGTGCTGTCTGTACTGATGTAGGCACACAGTCCCATTTTCAGCTGGATTCTGTCTCAGCTGGTGTTGTTGTGCAGTTGCAACATCAGAGACTCTTGTCAGAAAGTTTTCGCCTCCTCTGAGACTCTGATCTTTACCTCCTCGTGCTTGTATTTTTGTCTTGTGTTTCTGTGTTTTATTCTTTTATTGTGCTAAGCAACTACTCCTTCAAGCGGTGGAGAGGGGGTGGGGTAGATACAAATGTGCTGTTTACAGTAACTAAAAAGATTATTTCTTCCATCATTTCAAAGATTTGCATAATGTTTCTGAACTTTCTTTGGCCACCATGTTCTAACAAATCAAGAAAAGGTGTTTAGTCAGATTTGTTGTTTTAGTGTTTGCTTACACTTTGTTTTTTTCAGCAGGAAAAAGTTGTGTGTGCATATGATGGTTGACCATTGTAAAGTAATTCTTGGCGAGAGCTTGATTATCTCTAGTTATGCCTCTGAGTCTGGGGGTGTAATTTCAGGTCTGTGCAGGACTATAAAGCTGGATTTACAGTTTTGCATTAAGTGGAGCCTACACATGTAGTTGCTGTGTGTGTACATGACGACGTGCAACTCATCAAAAATGTAAAAACACTTTAGGGCCCTTGCAGCTCTGGAGATACCACATGGAAACCGCAAGAACTGCGACTGGTCGGCTGCTTGTGTTTGACGCTGCTTGTGTTTGACGCTGGTGGATATTGTTGGTGGTGTTGAAAACATTAATCATGTGGAGGAAAGGCTCAGTATGTTTTTGTTTTTTGTAGTATTGCATAGTCTTAAGTAGTGTAAGTCATTAATAACTTTTTTTTTCTGAGTGGCCTCGTGGTTGGAAACTGTCCTGATATCTTAAAACTGACCCGTAACCTTAAAAATACCCAGAATCCACTGCTTTGCTCCACCTGTAATGCATTTCTTTATGTAAGCCACCCGCATCCTCCTCTTGGCTGCTTCCTCATTAACTGATAATCATGCAGGCGACGTGAGCATAGGTAACCACCTAATGCCTGGTGCAGAGAACTTTCCTCTGCGCCGTTAGTTCTGCAGATAGAAGAACAAACAAGATGAAGAATTTAAGAATTACAGATACATAAGCATGAGCATGAACACACCACGCAGACTAAAACTACTCATAAATGCAGTTTGTTGTTATTAATTCAAATGTCAGTGAATTTATTTGATCAGAAGTCTATAAAAGGAGGCCTTCGTGGTGGATGCTGGCTGTTGTTGGGTTGGCTTAACTGCTTATGCAGATTTCAGGCAGTTCCTTAATTAGGTTTCAGTTAATTGCACACCCACACGCAGCTTATAAGTCAATTATAGGCTAAACTGATCGTGGGCTATGAGTAACACATACACTTTAGTACACACATACACACCAGCAGACACCACCGCCCCCCAGCATGTCTCATTGCCTGCCTCTCCTTGACTCTCATGCATGCTGCCAAACTAATAATTTCCATGGTGTTGAATGTGAAATGAGGCTGTGTGTGTGTGTGTGTGTGTGTGTGTGTGTGTGTGTATATTTCTTTATTTTTAGTAAAACAGTGGATGTGCAAGTGGCCTACATTTTTTTTTTTGACTGGAAAATCTACAACCAAACATTTGCAAAACACAATTGCTGGGAGTTTTCCAACAGTGCAGTCACTAACATATCAACCAACTGAAAACGAGATGTGAGAACACACTGGTACCACCTCGTGCTCTTAAATGCTACATGGGGTGTTTGTTTTTTTTTAAAGCACAACACAAATTCCAAGCAATCATGCATTAATAACTCTCTCCCTCCCTCCTCAGACACTGTCAAGACGCCCTTGAGCCAGGCACTTGTTTTAAAAATGAAATTGAAGGTTGTTGCTGAAGAAAAAAAAAAAAAAAAAGAAAAACATGTTATCAGAGTGAGATACTCGACAGCTGTAAGAGGCATCACCTCAACCTTTACTTAAAGGCGTCTGAACTCCTGTAAGTTTGTCAGCTTTCAAGGCATCAGCACATGAACTGCTGCTAACCTCACACTGAACTCCTCACAACCTCCTGATCCCCTCACCAAGTGCTGCTGCATCCAAGTGTGCACGCAGAGGTGTTGCACATACATTACAGCGTGTCGGTGCCTTATCTGCTCAAGGCCTGATATTATCTTTCAGCTGTAGTTGTTGTTGTTCTGCACAGTTTGGTCTGTGATTTACAAGCCGAGTAAAAAGAGTGAATCAGGAGGGTTTTCTTTTCACTCCCCCTACAGGCAGCGCTCTGTCTGCTGGGCTAGATTTTGATCTAGTTCAGGATGAAGGATAAAAGCCAATTCACAGATTATCCCACTATCTTTAAGTTCAGTATTTTTCGTTGGCTTGTGTATTTGTCTGTTAGTCAGCTCTTTAACTCAAAACATGGCAAAAAAAAAAAAAAAAGAAAGAAAAGAAAAAAGAAATGGTAAACATTTACCAAGTTGTCAGTTTTTGGTGTGAATCCAGGAGTGGGAGTTGTTTTTGTTTGTTTTTTAACATGATTGCTTGTCATTTGTGTATTTTGATTGCTTTCTAATTTCTGAGAAACACAGTTGACAGGGCTCAGTCAAGCCCAGCTGGTTGGGTCTATGATATGGATTTAGTTTAGTGATAGTCTGATACACTCAGCAGGTCTGTGATACGATACGTAAGTGGAATGAAGCTCGGCCGTGTCTACAACATGGATTTAGTACAGAGAGAACAGTGAACTGGTGCGACACACCTCCTCCAGCTGATGGGTCGTGTTGGACTGTATGTGTTGTGATATTTTGGGTGTCTGTGTGTGTTTGTGTGTGTTCAGCTGCTAGGTCCAGTCTGTCATCACCCTGTCAGCTCCTCTCTCCACACCTCACATCCATCTCTGAAAGATCATTTCTCATCATATCCATCGGCTTCAGCACACGGAGGACAGCATCCAAACCTCAGCCATAGTTCATAGAAAGACTGAGGTTTAACCTCTTAAATTGATTTCTGAACCACAGAGGAAGAATACATTTCCCAGTAGGTCACACAGACTATTTTATACCTTTAAACAAATTTGGCGTTAGTATTTTTTTTTATTTAGCTGATGCACGGATCCAGTATGACTAACAGTGAGTAGGTTCAGGTTCAGGTGTCCAGTGTTGCTCAAGGACACTGACAGGACAGAGCATCGTTTATGGACACACTGTGGACTTAGAGAAGTCCTTGCTAGACCACAGGGAAACTTTCAAAATAAAAATGAAATAAGAGATCTCTCCTTTTTATAATTTGGGTTAAGAGCAATTGTCAGTAGCGTAACTTGTGGAAATAACAAATGAATTTATTGTGCTGGTCTCGGTGGTCCAGTTTTGTTTTCTTGAGACACTTGGTCAGATCAGATGATCATTGTCCCTTAAATTCCTGCCGTGACTTGGCTGAGATGTCATAAAAACACACTGAAGGCAGCAGACCAATCGTAGATTCTTAACTTTTGTGACCTGTCAGATGTGAAAAGGTAACTGAGCATGCACATTAGAGACACACATCACTGTTTGTCTCCATTTCTTGTACTTTTGGTGTTGTTTAGCACATGCATTGTGGTGCTGAATGCTTCTTTGCAATTGTCGGGATTCCACAGTTGATGAGGAGACGTTTCAAAATGGAGCTTTAAATATCAGAATCACAGTGACTTGATTTACCAAAACAGTAATTTGTTGGTAAGACACACTGACAGCTACACAGTGCACACTGACACACGTGGTGCAGTTTTGCATTGTGGAGCTGTGAGAGTGTCAGACAGCATTCTGAGTCATAATTGATTTTGATGTTATATTTCAATACATATCCAAGCAATTAATAGCCACTGATAGGAATTTCTGCTGGCCTGTTGGATTTCTTTGGTTTTATGGACAAAGATGTCAGACTGCTGTCAGGCCGTGTGCGTGTGCGTGTGCGTGTGTGTGTGTGTGTGTGTGTGTGTGTGAGTGTGAGTGTGAAAGGAGACAGTGAAGTGGAAGGCAGTGTCTGCGTCTGTGTTTGTAGCTGCTTGTATTTGCTTGTTCATGTGTGAGTGAGCGTGTTCATTTGTGCCAGTGGGCAGGGATCCGTGTGTGCGTGTGTGTGTGCGTGTGTGCATGTGCGTGTGTGTGGTGTCTCTGTGCCAGTTCGACTCTCCGTCTGCGTTCACTGCTTACCTGTCCACCGAGGCAAAGACACGCAGAGAGAAAACAGAGATCTGTATTTTTTCATCATCATTATTATTTTTATGCCAATTAAATTTGGACACTTGGATGCTGCTGCTCATGAAACGTTTATGCAGTGAAGCATAGAGAAATGCACTGAGAGAGGAGGAGGAGGAGGAGGAGAACGAGGAAGATGAAGAGAATTGGCTTCTGATAGCTGAGATCAACCGTGTGTCCTAGAAATGACGTTTATATACAACTGAACAACAGAAGCTAAATTTGTTTTAAAGGAATTAGGACCGGCTGAAATGATCTGTTAACGTCATGAGGACATATTGTGAATTCACGGTGACTTCAGATGCAACATATTTATTTATATTTAAGCACAGCCATGGTCTTTCCCTAACCCCAACCCGTGAATAGGCAGTGATTTCAGATTTGGATAAAGACATTTCTTACCTGACGGGACTGGACCTGAATAAACGGAGCTGTCGCTAAAATGTAAGGTGTAGTATCTGAGTCAACGACGAAGGAGTTGAGGAAAAGAGGAGTAGCAAAATTAGACACATATCAAGACGAGGGGGATGGAAAAGCTTTAGAGGGAGGACAAGGAGGAAGAGGGAGGTGGAGAAGACCAGAGGGAGGACTGAGGGAGAGAAAGAGAGAGAGAGAGAGAGAGAGAGAGAGAGAGAGAGAGAGAGAGAAATCTCCCTGTGTTGGATAAACAGCGTCCAATCCCATTTCATGTGGACTTCAAAGGCCCAGAGCAGCAGGGAATCGGACTTCAGCTGAAAGGAGGTGGTCACCTCCACCTGAACATGGCCGCTGTCGGCTACTTTTCTACATTATAGTCATTTTAGCTGCAGCTTTTATCCACAGGAACTTACCACCAACCTCCAGAACAGCTATTAGCCACGGAAAGAACTGTTTCCTTTAAAATCAATGGAAGCCGCTCTGCTGTGACCAGTGGAACCATGATCAAATAATTACACAGGTTTGGTTCTCGCTTGTCAGTGTCGTTCTCGGGTGGTGCAGTAGTTAAATAATCAGAACTGCAGCTGAAACTGTTTGATCTTTGGTGCAATCACACATTACATCAACTACAATAACACTGAATTAAATTTAAATTCTGAAATCCCAGTGCTGTCACCCTGCATCATCTGCCCCAGTTGTTCTTTCAAAATGAAACTGATTCGCACATGGACACTTCAAAGACGACATCATAACGATGACATGATGGAGACTTATGGAGTGAAATGTAAAGGTGATCTGATTTCTAAATACTTTTTTTTGATAAACTAAGTTTTAACTTATCAAAGATACAGTACTGAGCACAGTTTAGTGAAGTCAGTGCTTGTATTATTTGCATTATGTTTTGTAGCAGTACAAATAAACAAGGAGGCAAATTCTACACTTGGGCTGGATGAAAATCCAGCATTATTGTTTACTGATTTATATTTATTGGCAATACAGTGAGTTTGGGGGGAAATTCCCACAGGTTCCTGGTCCGTTCAGGAGGCTTCTTGTTAAAAAAAAAAAAAAAAAAAAAAAAAAAAAAACATATATATATATATATATATATATATATATATATATATATATATATATATATATATATATATATATAAACAGTGCTCATGAAACATATAAAATTAGAACTAAATAATTTTCTTCCAGGACTTAGAATATGTGATGCACATTGAAATTTTATAGATCATGAGCTACAACCCCCAGCACAGCCCTTCAGCATTTGTAACTTCCATTCTGTGCTTGCTAATAAAATATAATTACAGCACATGCTACCTGCTGAAAAACTGTTTTACAGCTCAAGCTTTATTCTAAACAATACTTCTAACCCTTACCAATGACAAATGTGAACCTTTAACCAAAACTACCGACATGAATGAGAACTAAAGCAACAGGAAAACACCAGATTACTGATTTTACAGGACAAAACTACTGACTGTCGTACACGCAGTCAGACTCACCGGCCTGTTTTGTTACATGGAGCGCCTCAGACAGTGTGTGCCACTGTGTCACTCTCGTTTCATCACCTGATTTCACTTTTTTTTCCTTTTGAGGTGAGATGTTTAATAAGCCCCGCAGAGTGTTTGCTATACCTGCACATTTTGCATTTCTTTTCTTCTCCTCTGCCTCCTTCCCATGTGCAAATACAATCAAACAGGAAATGTGAAACTTTGGCAGGAATGTGATTTTATGTGCCAAGAGAAGCAAAATCATGTTTCACCTTGTACTCTGCAGTTTATCTTTTGAATCCAGACTCTGTTTGCATTTGCTTTAAACTGTAGCGTCTTTCTTCTCTTATAAAAGTGCAGATTTTCAAATCTCTATCTTTCTTTTTTTGAGGGGTTAGTGAGTGTAAGATGATAAATATCTTACACTCAACAAAGTGGCAAAATGAAAGTACATTGTTAGGATTCAGTGCTACAGACTAGAGTGTGTGTTGGTGCCCCATAGTTGTTTTAAAGGCTTTTTGACCCCCCAAAATTAAAAATTGTTAGATCAGCCATTGACAACTTCAGTCCTACCAGTTTAGGCTTCAGCGAAGCCTCTGAAACGGGGCCAAGCCTTCAAACACTCAGCTGGAGCTGCTGTGGATTTGGGGCCAAAACCAGAACTCTCTGCTCATTTTACAGCAGAAATCTATCTACCCTGTGGACATGCAGTTCATCACAGAAGAAAAGACAATGCTTTCTCTTTATCTATCTACCTCTATCTCTCTATTCAAGACACCTTATCAGAATCATGAGCCCATCCCAGGAATGAGGGAGCTGTAAACAGGAGAAGAGGGGAGACATGGTTTATAGCCCTCACTGTCTGAGAAAGACTTTCTGATGGGATCATTCATCCTGTGCAGGAAAGCATATAAAAGACAGAGACGGTGACAAAGACAGCTGATTAAAATCATCCTCCTCCACTTATTGCTCCTTCCCGGGAACACCACAGGTTTGACTCTGTAAATGGATAAAGTTTTCATGATCTGTCGTCATATATTTTGATTGTCTTTACAGTGAACAGTGTTGAAAATGACAAACTTCCTGTTTAGTTTTTGAGACTACAAATGTTTCTGATGACAAAAAAAACAGCAAGTGAGGCTGTACACAGGCGCAGTGCTGCTTTGAACTAAAGATAATGTTAACTTTGGTCATTTCTAATATGACGACCATGGTTTAGCCTGTTATCATGTCGCTATTGTTGTGAGCATATGTAAAATGGCAACTTGTGACGTGTTTGTTTTTTTAAGTTTGTTTATCTGTGTTCTCTGGTGTGAATGTTTTCTCATACCTCATGTAAATAGTTTCATTTCTGTTTTTCATTGGTCAGTCACATAAAAGGGCGACTGTTCAGTAAAAGCCTGATGTAGAAAAGGAAAAATAAAGAGAGAAGTGTGTTACAGAAATTACATAGCAGCATGTGGATGCTGTGTTGAGATAGCTCTATAAAGCTTTTACGGAGACGTGTGTGTGTGTGTGTGTGTGTGTGTGTGTGTGTGTGTGTGTGTGTGTGTGTGTGTGTGTGTGTGTGTGTGTGTGTGTGTGTGTGTGTGTGTGTGTGTGTGTGTGTGTGTGTGTGTGTGTGTGCGCGC
Organism: Toxotes jaculatrix; assembly: GCF_017976425.1. Classification (NCBI taxonomy): domain Eukaryota; kingdom Metazoa; phylum Chordata; class Actinopteri; family Toxotidae; genus Toxotes; species Toxotes jaculatrix. Next base: position 28,152,807 of record NC_054396.1, on the reverse strand, counting down.
GCGCGCGCAGTACTAGGCTACTGTGATATGTGGAGTCATGGTGTGATTTCCGATGAAACGACCTCAATTATCATTAAATTCCCTTGCTGCAATTTATCAGACAATATAGGTGAGAGAGGTTGTGCAGGTGTGTGTGTCTGTGTGTGTGTGTGCATGCATCTGATTGTCCCCTTTTCAAAGAGGAATTCAATGAAATTGAATTGAAAATGATTCTTTACCCCCAACCTGCCTTTCATCTTTTCTGTTTTTCAGTGTTTTCTCGATCCTCTCTCTGTTAGAACTGGTCAATAAACGACTTCATAGACTCAAATAATTTCCATCTCTTCCTCTTTGTGCTGTTTTTACTGTTTTTCTTTTCTTTTTCTTTCTCCTAACATCAACTTGAACTTTCTTTATGCCAGAAAAACATTACATGTCAAATTAATCTTCGCTGTACTAGACCAGTAGAGTATTTCATTATTTTATAAAGTCAGAACTGTGATGATGGAGCTTTGCACAATGTCAAAAAACACTTCTGAAAAAATAATGCATCTCACTATTGTACTGAGGCATTTAAAATTTCAATTTACTTGGAAAGTACTGATACATTAAAAAAAAAAAAAAAAAAAAGGTTATGTACAGTGTGTGTCTCTTACACATCCACATGGGAACGTCTGTTTTATCAGATTGTCTCTTTGTTTCTGTTCTTTCATGGTCTCTCTCAGGCATAAATTGGCTGCCATAGCACTGCAGTAACACACTGTAGTGATGTGGTTTTGCGTTATGTGATCAATGCTGTTACAGAGCTACAGAAACACACAGGTACAGAGCGTCACTGGCTTATTTTCAGGTGGTTTTATTTACATTTACACATGATGTTATCATCTGGCTGCTGTGCCCTTTGTCTTAATGCCATGTTGTATCATCTGAATCATATGTTCGTGAGGTGAAAAAGGCGAGTGGACTGCCGTATGTGTGGCGTGTGTACGTCCTGTGTGTTTGTTTGTACCTGGTTATGCTCATCTCTCCTTGTCAAGCTCCACAAGCAAAACCTATCTCTCTAAAGAGCATCATTTTCATGTGGATTTTAGTGTGGAGGCTGATAATGGCTCCTGTCTCCACGAGCATGATGCCATTGGTCTTTTAACGTGACACGAAAGTGTGTTTACATTCATCAGATGTGTTGCAGAGGCATCGAGAGGCTGTTTGGTGCCACAAAATGCTTTAGGAAGCTGAGCTTTAGGGAGGATACAGAGTCCTGCTTCCCCAGCTGCAAGCCCCCGACTCCTAGGATTTTTTTTTTTTAAATTTAGTTTTTTCACCATAGGCACCGAAAGGACTGAAGCCACCGTGTATAATCAGAAAAATGTAAACTCCCACATTCACAGCAAAGAAACTGAGAGGATGACCTGTGTGTCCTCAGTGATAGCTGTGGTACTGGTACAGAGGATTGGAGCTGATACAGAGAGAGAGACATTGACTGCAGCCCCGTCTCTAACTGATGGTCACCACTGGTTTCCAGTAACAGAAACACAAAAATACAAATGTATGAAACTAATGTTTCAGGAATGTCGGTGTTGACAGATTTCATACTTTGCGATTGTTTGGAGGACTGTTTGGAGATTGGCAGTTGTGTCTGTTTTTATAATGATTTATTGAGAGATTGATCTTTTGTTTGTTTTTTGTTTTTTTTTTAAAATCTTTTCAGGAACTTTTGCTGCTGTTTGTAAAATGTGATTTGGACAATGCTTATATCACAGTGCTTCTTCTGTTAAGCTCCAGCTTTTGGTTGTTCTTCATCCCTGTTTGGTTTTGAGAAACTTCTGTTATTAGTTATCACATACAGCAAAGAAGAGACTGCTCTTCCTCGGATGGTTACCTGGTCAGAAAGTGATTTCCTTGGGATGAGACAGGTGTCCTTATTGTCCTTGCAGCAATAAGCAAAAGGAATTCATGGATGAGAAATATAATTTGTTTTAATTGTACCTGAATGAAGAGAAAAAAGGTGGGTGATTTGAGACCAATTCTCAAGCTACCGATGCTTAAGAAAAACAAAAAAAGATGCTCAAGGATGTTGTGTGTATGTGTTAATTTGTGTGTCTGTGCTGAATAGCAGTGGACAGCAGCCTTCAACAGCAGATTCCAGTGGCATCCATGCATGAGTACGCAGCTGCAGGGAGGATGCACACAGATACATGCACATGACTTGCATTTGTAAAAGCAGACATATACTCAGACACACACATTCAGTCACAACCAAACAGATCCATAAATCCACATGCAAATCTTCATGCACAGACACACAAACACATATTCAGGCCCACCTGTACAGTTGTCGTCTGTGTTTTAATATGTGATGACATCTACAAACAGGATGGAAGGATAGGAAGGATAACCACTGCACTGTGACAGGAAAGATACATCACACACTACAGTGCTGATGACCAGAAAAGAGAAACAGAAGATGACCAGTGAGATATGGATCAGCGAGAGAGGAGAGGAGAGAAGAGACAGATGTGGTCCAGATATAAACAAAGAGGGAAGGGAGAGAGCGAACACAATAGAAACAGAAAGGGGAGGATGGATGGAGGGGAGACAAGTTTCCAGTAATTGGACGACAGGACATACTGTAGTTGTTGGACCAGACATTACTCTAATAGATGGGAGTCTGGGTTCAGATCTCTGTCGGAAGATGCCCACAAGCAACACCATCGATTCTGGGTGTAAAAATGTTGTATCTTGTTAGAATGTAGTAAAATGGGGGAGACTCACAAGTCGGACAATATTAGGCTGAGCCTGACATGCTGAGTCTGACAGACTCAGGCTGATTGTTACTGTTAATAGCTACACCTGTGTTTGCTAACACACCAAACGTTTGAGTGTCAGCATTATAACTTAATATACCGCTATTAACACGTTAGCTTAAAGTGCAGCTGAGCCTGATGCCTTGGTGTTTAGATGTAACTGGTAGCTACAGGAATGCTGTATAAGTGGAGCTGAGACTGACGGAGTACAGCTTAGAGTGGCAGGTGATCAAAGTCTGACAGGTTAATGCAGAGATGAGTGTGTTGTGTCCTAAAACGGCCCCAGTGCAGAGGATAAACCCTGGGTGTATAACGAGAGCTGTGCCATGCTTCAACATGGAACTCCATTCATGCCATTCATTCCCAGACGCACACGCTGAAAATGTTTTTAGGCTTTTGCATTTTTTTTTTTTCGGGTCAACTGAGGGCGCGCTTTAGACGGCTGAGTGACTTCCTGCTCACACATGAGCCACGATCAATGAGGCAAAACGCACCATATTGGCGTAGTGTCCAGTTTTTTGTTTTTTTTTTTTAAATACATCCATGGATTTAATCCTTTTCATTTATATAACAACATGACAGTTCTGCTTGTGCCAAAGTTTACATTTCTGCTCCAGCGGTGGTAAAGATATGTGAATAACAAAGCTGCCTCCTCGTCTTATTTCCAACTAGTGATTTTTTTCCTCTGATTTTGTTCCACTTTGAGTCTGTTACATGAAATCTGTGGTTATTCTAAGTAGCTCACCTTCTTTAACAGTGGAGGATTACAGCTACGTTTACAGCACCTTTTAAATTGTATTACATTTAACACGCTTTACATTATGTGGCTGTTATGACATTATCTTCTAAGAGGATGATGAGGGGAGAGACAGACTTGCACTGGGAAAGAGAAAACGGGGGGGTCTAACTCTTATCGTGTTATTTGTGATGTGCTTGTACTTCCGTACTTTTATCTTTAGATTTTTTTTTTGTTTTGTTTTTTTTCTATCGGTATCTGTTGTTCTCTGATCTCTGCAAAGCACTTTCCGACAAACCTGTTTGATAAAAGCACTTTAGGAATAAATTGGGCTTGGCTCGCAGAAAGAGAACAAGGGAAGGGAAGAGAGCCAGAGACAGAGACAGATCAAGAGACCTAGGACGAGAACTGAAGGAGGAGATAAACCCGTGGATCAGATGAACAGGAGAGGAATTATGAGGGGAGAGAGGGAGGAGGGGGAAGAGATGGATGAGTTTGTAGAAAGAGCAACAAGTAGAGGAAGCGACCTCTCTTTGCCACTTGTGCGCCCATGAGCAAGGCACTTGAAAAGCTCAAAAAAAAAAACAAAAAAAAAACTGTGGTGTCCTCACTGGACTGCCAGAACAGACCCTGACCTGATAAGTCTGAATGGGTTGGGTTTCCTGTCTTCCCTTCACGACATGAGACTCCCCTGGTGTAAAAATGATCACCTGCATTAACCACACCATTGAAAAACAGTGCTGCCTTGGCTCCACCCACAACAGTTTAGCTTATAATATAACACAGGCTTAACCGACAGAGCAGCTCTGCCTCCAAGAAAACATTTGTAGTGGTAAAACTCCCATCTGTGATGCCTGATGTAACAGTCCTAATGCTCCAGTGGAGCCGATCAGTGGCTGTCAGTGGGAGACTGCGGCAGGGCCGGTCACCTCCCAGGTGTCAGCACTGTGTGAATGTGAAACCGGATGGTGCAAGAAAAAACAGTTTTCCCTCGATATAATGTTTTGAGCTTTTTTTTTTTTAAATGAAGGGAGAGCTGGGGAGAAAATAAGAGGAAGAGCTTGATTAAGAATCCTCTGAGAGTTTTACTTTGATGTCAAAAATCGTTTTGTTAGAGTCTGAGGAGCAGTGTTCGGCTGCTGGGTATCTCTGTTTTGAAGGAATCCGAGGCAGGACATGACGCAACTGTGTGTATATATATGTATGTATGTATGTCCACACAAGTCAGAGACTGTTTGTTAGGTTACAAAAAATGTGAGCGGTATTTATGAATGTGTCTGTGTTTATAAAAGAGGAAACAGAGCTACACCAGCGATGTGTGTCTGGAAGTGTGTGTGTGTGTGAAAGAGAGAGAGATCCAAGCACAGAGAAGTGACATGAATGACCCATCATAAACATTATGGCCAGGAGAGAAGCAGCCTTCATGCTCTGTCCCATTCACTGTCTCTGTCCCTCGTACACACACACACACACACACACAGACACACTTGGCATCACACAGCTAATTAAGAACCAGTGATCGGTCTGTTTTGTTCTTGCTAATGCGTATTTTTATTGCCATCCTCTTCCAAGTCACATTCCTGGGCAATTTATTAGCACTTTAACCAGACGCGCAGAGCCCATATGTTCTGATTAAAGTCCCCGGCAAATAAAGCCCGTCCGGAGATCACACCTACGCTAACAAATGACTCGTTCAGACACTCAATTCACGGCAACATCATTATTTTTATCATCAAAGGTGAGGAATTCTGTAAGAGAGCATAATGAAACAAGACTGTTCCAGACTGAACAGTACTTCATTTTATGGAATTGACATATAACTGACAAACAGCAAATAATCATTATATGTTGTTTGAAAAAATATTTTTGTTTACATTTATTTAAATTAAACTGCCTAGCAAATTGGCAAAATGATGACTTAGATCCAGCTCTACCTGATCAAAGAGTAAGTAAACATGAAAATGAATATGAGCAGATGTGATGCCAGCTTTTGGTTCGTGACAGTTTTTGAATGTCTGTGTCACAGACACATTTCAGGCTGCATGAAAAAATAAGTAAATTCAAAACCCAGCCTAAATGGTCATCACCTGTTTTCTCTCTGATTTAAAATTCCCTGTTGTGAATGTGTCATTTTTTGTTTATGTCTGTTTCTGCTGATGTTCAGTTTCCTTGCACAGAGCTCACTATTCACCACCACCACCACTCACCTGAGCTGTTAGCTGAAAAGACGGCTTCATCCTCAAGTGCTAGTTCTTTAGTAAGTGCCGGCAATCACTTTATAGCAGAAGGTGTTGTTTTCTTGTTGTTGGTGGTGGTGCTGGTGTTTATCTCGTACTGGAACAACATTCTTCATAAGCTCTTCCTGTCAGTGGGGACAGTTTAGTCAATATAAAGCCAGGACAGTTTGTCACTATCTGTCAAAACTGTCACCAGTAAACAGGTTTGTGTGTCCTCACAGGGAACACGGCTGTTTTTCACGTCACCGTCTGTCGCCTTTGAAATGTGACTTCAGGTTTTTGTGCTTAGCTTGTGTCCAGATCGTGTGATGTTTTTATTTTTCCTTTCTTGCTGCCTTTTATGACTTTATACTAACTTCTGGTATTATGTGTTCTTAATAAGCCACTGTGTGTTGGGTGTAGTTTTTAAAAGTGCTTCATTAGTACATCGTCTTGCTTCTTAGGATACAGACACGAGAGAGAGAGAGAGAATGATCAAATGGGAAAGAATAGTTGTGAAGGAAACAAAACCTTTTACAACAATTTTGAAACTCCATCTGAAGATTTTTTGTTTTCTATTATCTTCAGTGATACTTTTATAGTTTACTTCCAAGCTAAGGAACCTTTTGCTTTTGAGGACTATTATTAGATTTGATATTTGGACAGTGATCTATTCAAAGCTTGTTTGTAGAGAGTAACATTTTCTTTCCCCTCTCAAAGCGTCGGCTTCGCAGGACTACCCTTAAGGCATATTAACACGAATGATTAAGCTGCAGGATTAGGCTGCTGCTTTTTTTTCCAGGAAACTGTTTATATATGCAGATTGTGTTGTAGTGTGAATTGTCCCTTCTGGGCCTCTGTTTCCGACCCATATGTTTCATCATCTGCTCCACTGTTGGTGTCAGATGAAACCATTAGCATATACAATCATTAGCACTGGACTCGCTGTCCTTAAAGTGATATTTTAGTTTTGCAGGATGTGCAGTATTGCTTTCATGTCATTACCGGCCGTGACAGAGCGGCTGGTATAGTTTTCACCTCGTGATTCTGTGCATGTGTGTGTGTCATCATGGCAGAGTATGGTCCTGAAGACCCTACCTTTAAGCAGGAACTACTGCAGCGCTGGTTTTGAGTACTTTGGCAGAGGTCTGTCTGTGTGTGGACAGGTTTTATGACTGTGAAAGCATCGCAGCTGTGAAAGATGCAGTCGGGAAACTACACAGGTGTGTAGTGGAGATCAAAATGAAAGGCGAGTTTAAAGATGGGTGTGGTACGAAGCATGAGCACTGAGTACTCAGAGGTCAGAACATTAACATGCTGATGGGTGTTGCAGCTGGTCAGATAGTCTCCAGTTTGTTGTTTATATTTCCCTCAGAATTAAGCCCGTTTGACAGGAGCCCAGGAGCTGAAGTTCTAGTCATCCATAGCAGACACAAACATCTCTAGGATTCATCATTTTTCTGGGCTTGGCTATAACATACACTCTGCACAACAAGGGATCAGCAGCAAGCCTGGCGGATGTGAACAGATGTTCCAGACTCCATCCCAACTCGACCCACTGGCCCCACCTGCTCCAGTGAGCAATCCAGATGATGGGGAGTGGTTGTGTTATGTGAGCAACTGGTAGTAAATTGGCATTTTTGTGCTACAGCCTTTACTTTATATATCGGAATACTGGACAGAATAGATTTAATGTTATTAGAGCAGCATTTAACAAAGAAGTGTTTAGATGAAAAAAATGAACAATATGTTCCAGAGTTGGACTAAAGTGGGTCTGAAACACACACAGCAGCATCATAGGCTAGTTTTAGAAGTTAATTCTGTTTGTGTTGATCTTTTTTTTTTTTGCTTCAATGGTTACGTAAATTTTAAGATTAAGTTCTTAGTCACAGTTTTCCATCAATGTCTTTTTCTAATCTAAGTATAGAATTACAGTAGCTCTGCTTCCTACGCTTACTTTAACAGCAGTCCACTGGAGTCAAATTATAGCACTGCTCGAGGCGTCGCTCATTAATTTCCCCATCAAAATTTCACTGCCATTCAGCGACAGGCTTCATACACCTCACTCAGTATGAGGATGGGATGGAAGGGGGATGTTTTCCAGATAATAGCAGGTAAGTGCTGATAGCCATGTGCCCTCTGATATGATCAGCATCAATCAGAAAAAATATTGTCTTAAGGTTAATAATGGTGATAAAATAAAACTACAGACCACTGTGATGTGACTGTCAGTATTCAGTAATCATTACCACATATTACATGAGAGCTCAGTACTCACGGGTCAGATCACACCTATCTTCGAACTTGACCCTCATTTCAGTCTACAGACAGACGGACACAGACGGACAGACAGACAGACAGACATGTGAACACCTGCCATAGTACTGAAGACCACCTCTGTGGTGGTCTCCATTGCAGCGGGTGTCTTCAGGACCACATTTCGCTATGATACGACACACACGGACTCAATAGGTGAAAGTAGGCTGGTAATCAGCAGAGTTAGATCCCTGATGCACAGTGCATCGTGTAGGCGCAGGGTGCTGTCACTCAGAATGAACCCCTCGGTCTGATTCTTTTGGTCTGGATCCAAGTGGGACTGCTGTGTTGTCATGAGCCCAAATGGACTGAGATGACATTGGAAAACACTGCAGGGTTTGAAACAACTGCTCTAACAAGCATGAAAGCGATGAATGAAATGCTCTCAGCAAAGACAAAACTACATTTGTGACCACAGCAGAAAGGGACACGAGGTAATTCTCCATGGATGCAGCCATTTTTTTTTGGTTTGTTTGGGTAAAAAAAATGATTCTTTGCATCATTTTATTCATTCATGCTGTTTCAAACAATGTGATTGGGGCTTTTAATCTGCAGTAGCAGCATGAGGCAACATTTGGAGCTTAAATTTTTAAAAGATGACAGTGTTTATGGTCTCTATCCTGTTGTCATACGCCATATGAACACGTCTTGGGAAATGGATTGGGACATTATTAAATAGGCCTGACTGCTTCCTTAGTATTCTGTTTCCTCCAGAACATTTAAGGAAGAAAAGGGAAACCTTGTCAGTGTTTGGTGCATGAGTTACCCCAGTGAAAGATCCAAACATCCATTCAAAATGTTTGGTGAATTAACTACTTGGCAGCTTTCATCATCTTTTCACCTTTTCAGTTTTTCGAAAATGATTTGCCATCGTGTTGTATTAAAAACATTACTTCAGTCAGGTTAGGAGGTTAGTTTGATTATTTACCATTTGGATAAATAAATCTTCTTCATCTCCCAATTAACTTTTCATTTCCATATAAAGTTATCTTGTGTTTTTCTTTGACAAAACAAGAGTAAACTCTCTTCACATCACCTCATAAAAATTAAATAACATAGATCAAATGAAAAGAGTCTTGAGCTGCAAAAACAAATGGCTTCTCCTAAAAGAATTGGAAGGAACTGGACTTATCGATGATCTGACACCACTTTTTAAACTCCTGTCATATTTTTTAAGATTTAAGTCTCCTTGGTTAAGTGTTGACAGATTTTAGTGCGTCCATCTGCTGTACTGACAATAACTTAGCAGATGCAGTGAAGGCACCCTGGGCCATCCAAAGCCAGACGGCATCGATGTTTCCTCTCCGCTGTTGTCAGAGCGAATCGGACACACGTGTACTTTGCTTTCACACATAACATGTAGACAAAAAGCGCACAGACAGGCTTTGGAGAAAATGTCCAGAGACCTGAGTTACATACCAGTGCATGGAAAACATACACAACCAGCACAAACACGTGCACAGTAGGTATAGTCAAAAAAAAGATAGATGCTATTGTTCTACATTACATCCATGACATGAAGTGTAAGCTCCAAACATGTAAAAAACACATTTTAATGAAGCACACACTCAGAAACACTCTCTATCGTGAGCACACGCAGATGTGTAAACCATGTGCACATAGTATAAATGTATACTGAGCACCGCGTGTTACACAAATGAGCATAAATACACACAAAACATACACAAACCATGCACAAATGCATCCACACTCACACTGCACCTTTATACACATGCTTACACATATGGACACACACACACACACACTCTCACTGTGTTTGTTGATTGGCATTGGCTTCTGCATTGATGACAACCACCGCCACATCATTTGCATAAAGCACAGAGGCGATGCACCTTCTCCTCGCTCTGCTCCACAGCAGGATGATTGGCAGCGGATCGTGCACAGCCAGACGCTGAAATGCGACTCTGCTATAACTGAATTCAAAAGAGCCGCTGGCCTCGGTGGCTCTGAGGGCTACAAAGCTCCACTCAATTTCACCTTTTGCTTAGATCCAATTTTTTTGACTGACGTTTCTGAATGTGACCCATATCTGACGTCAGTTTGATGGACGCGTCTGAGACGTGTGCAAACTAACGGCGAAAAGTCTTTGAATTTGGACCTTTGTTATGGCAACAACAGCATTTTCAGTCCAATATATTAAAGCAACACAATCAACTTCATTTTCGTGCACCTGTGTCCAAACCGATTTAATTGTGATGTACAATTTTAGCCTTTCACATTCAAAAAATAATCTACCTGGAATGAGGTGGTGCAGGTATTTGACTGACCAACATGATGCATTCCCTGATGATGTATCATTACATTGCACCAAAGGATTTTTTTGCAAGTTCCTATTTGTCGTCAGTCTGAATAAGTCCTTTGTGACGTCTGGTGCATCACATACATACTATCAAAAGCATGTTGCTGGTTTTATACTCTACACATACAAAATAAGGCACCTTTGTAAAGTACCTTTTCCATTTGGACTTTCATACTCTACGATTAAATATCCCAAGTGATCAAAGTATGTTTTTCCCAACTTGTCTCATTAAGGAATACTGAGAGAGAGAGAGCACTCATGGAAAGTGTCAGGAGTGGGAATGTGACCAGTGTGAAGCAAATACTATGCAGTTTACAAAAATGGGGTAACACAGACTCAGCATTTGACTGAATGTCAAAAAGCAGCATTTTACCACTTTGATATAAAAAATTCTTTAACAGAGTCAGACTTTTTAGCACTGATTTTAAACCTCCAACAGTTAATTTTTTCTATATCTGAATGTTCAAAAAACCTGTTAAAGCTTTGCAAAAGAATTTGTTTTTGTTTTTCACACACACGCTATCGTAATTAAAACCCAGTAACAAACTTCAGTAATTAAAACCTGTTCATCTGTTATTTTCTTCTAGTTTAAGAAAATAAGATCACAATGATTTGTTTCTGTTGTTGAACAAATCTCACATGGAGGTGGACTTTCCACCTGGATCCAGGGGACTGTACTCGTGCTGGACAGATGTGTAAAAATAAATTTTTTCATTGTTGTTGAAAACATTTAGGGACATTTTTGCCTCTGTAGTCATGAGATGAAATCCCACCTCACAGCCCATTTCATCTCCTCCTTCCCGTCTGAACTCCCTGCTGTCTGAGCAATAAGAAAAAAAAAAAGAAAACAATAATCCAATAAACTGAAAAAAAAAAATCACATTCAAAATTGACTGAAACAGTGTGAAAGTGCATTTATATATTTATTTCTTAAGGTTACATCACTTCTCTGAGCCCCGCAGGCGGCTCGATTAGCATAATAATTAAGCCAGAGCTGTAATGCTCTGTTTGTTCCTATATTGCTGCACACTGCAGTTGGTTTTGAAGTTTCACCCCTCCACACGCAGCTCACCCTCCCCGCTCCAAGAAATTACCATGCACTGAGACAATGGGAGCGAATTAACAGAGAGTTCATTTCACCCGGATTCCTGCATGTGTGGCTGATTGTCAGCAGCGCGCGAGTACACCTCTGAGAGTTTCTGTGTGTGTGTGTGTGTGTGTGTGTGTGTGTGTCTGTGTGTGTGTGTGCACTTCTCACTTTCTCATTACATGCAGTGATTGACTCAGACAGAGAGAGAGAGAGGGTAGTGCAAGATAGAGGAAGTAAAAAAAAAAAAAAAAAGGGGGGGGCGGTAGATTGGGAAAACTTTCATTATGAAATTGAGAGTGAGGATTCAATCAGCCCTCATTTAAAAACTAATGTTACTCTTCTCTGCTGTCGCCCAGCCTCTCTCTTTTCCCTATCAGGGATGTTTGCGTGGATTGACATGATTTATACCGAACTGCAATGAGAGCATAATGATGTTCTCAGTAATTGATTAGCATTTAAATAGCTGGGATGGTGCAGAGCAGCGGGGACTGGGATTGTTAGGGGTTACAGTTCAGAGTGTACAGAAAAGGTGGTCGTGCACGGTCCTCTAGTTTTGGGGTGATAGGAGAATTATGGGCTTCTTATTTCTGGTTGCTCTTAATTTTGGCCGTGAAGGAAACGTAAAGGTTATATTGTGCCGTAAACTACTCTGGATGAGTGGCACGTATCTCCCCAAAATGTCAGCAGTATGGCGAAGTGAAGTTGCAGATAAAAAAAGGGGGGGGTTAGATTGTCACGCAAGTCCAATTTGCAAATGTTCAAAGTTTCCTCTGAAGTTGGACCTAATCAGAAATTCATTACTGTCACACATTGTGCTGATCACTGATTAACAACACGAGTTCTAATTAGATCTGATTAATCAGTCAGGCTGATTTATTGGTAAAACCAAACCATTAATTGTTTTTACTTGTACAGGGAACAAATGAAGTTTACAATTTATAATTTAGGAAGAGAAAATGAATCAGCTCAACTAACATTACATGTAGCAATGATATATTTGTGAAAATATGAATGTGCTACATATTTCTTAATTGTTAACTCATTAGTACTGTCGTTACTCTTACACTTAAAGTTAACAACAGCACTGAAGAGAATAATTTTACTCGGCTAACACTGTACAGCCACTGTTACAAGTCGTCACACTGCGCTGCCTTTATTAGAGATTATAAAATTATAGCTGCTATGTTTGTACATAATTAAAATGAAAAGACTTAGAAATCAACACTAATGGTCATAATAATACTAAAACTGTCTGCACTGCTGATTCCATTAATGCAGCAATCAGAGCTGATACTCAAATGAAGTCATTTAAAAAAGGTAACACAACACAATCAGAGCAGCACAAAAGTATAAATGTTAAAATACAAGTTTAGGAAAATGAGTTTTCACTTTCTTTAACTTATGTTTGTTGTACCCCAGCGTCCTCAGAGCTGTGCACGTTGGTGTTTGACAAACCCAGGACACAAAAATGTGTTGGACAGTGGAGCTGTTTGTGTGATCTGCGAGTGAACAACACGTGAACAACACAGTGTAGATAGATAGCTGCATTTTTTTGTAATGGCTGCACAGTGAATGCAGACACACACACACACACACAGAGTAAACACAGTTCTATTCTGAAAACCCACAGTGTTGTTTGTTTGTTCAAACTGCTTGAAACTCCTTTTTGTTTGCTGCAAGAGCAGGAAGTAGTGTGATGTTTGTGTGATGTGTGTGTGATGTGTGTGTGATGTGTGTGTGTGTGTCCTGGTATGTGTGGACTGACTTGAATGTTTGAGTGCATGGGTGTGCGTCACGCAGACCGAAGACTGCTCAGCTTGTACTTCTCTGTTAATAACTGTAATCTCGCCACAGCTCTGCTCTGCATCAATAGTCATTGCGCTATTATTCTGAAAAACTCAGGCAGGAAAGGACGAAATGACAGAAAGGAGAGTTGAAGAGAAGACGACAGACGATGGCAGTTATACAGACACAATGAGCCATCATTTCCCTGACTCAATATCCTCTCGTTTGTCATCCCTGTCAATGTGACCGGGAGGTGATTTCATTGATTACCCATCTCTCTCTCTCTCTCTCTCTCTCTCTCTCTCTCTCTCTCTCTCTCTCTCTCTCTCTCTCTCTCTCTCTCTCTGTCTCTCTCTCACACACACACACACACACACACGCACGCACACACACACACACACACACACACACACACACACACACACATTCTAATACTCACTTTCCTTCCACTCTGTAACACAAACTTCCTGTTGGTGTTTTTCCCCACTCACGCATGCAGCACACATTCTCTCATCTGTTTAAGTTTACACACACAATCACTCACTCTCGCTCTCCTTACACAAACACACAAACACAAACACACGCACACACACAAACATTAAACCCCCCTCAGTCTTTTCATTATTTCACACAATTAATTTGTCTCTTTCTCCCTCCTTGCTCATACACACATGCACACACAACCTCAAATGACTAAGCACTCAGTGTTTGCATACAAACAACTCTGAGTGTCTTTCACACACTTTGGTTTTCTCTTTCTTATTGCGCACTCATGCATCATATTTTCTTGTGTCTGTAAGTCATTCATGCTTCTGTCACAAAAACCCACTGTGCTCATTTTTGGTTCTGAGTATCTGCCCCCCCCCCCCCTTGAGTCTAAAGGCCTCTAATGTTTCTGAATGAGCCTCGCCCTTCTGACCAATCAGAGAAGGCCAAAGTCAGGGGTGGGAGCTCTCGGCTGCCAATCAATATGTGAATGTTCTTCTGCTCCTCTGCTTCAGGCTAGTATTAGCTGCTGGAAGACACTGCTATAGCTAACTCACAGGTGAGAAAGTTCCTGATACCTGTATGAGGTGAGACAGCAAACAGGACGGGGATGTAGGTGAAGGTCTGGGTCTGCCAGCCTTCCCTGCCGGTAAATCGTGTTTGACTTACAGCAAATTGAGCCAGTGGGGAGACAGACACAGATTTAGTACTGAATAGTGTCATGAAATATGTTTTTTGATTCTGAATTGTTAAGTTCACATTTAAAACCCTGTACAACATACTTTGAAAGAACCGATCTTAATTTACAGTCTTGCCAGTTTCTTCAGCAGTTGATTTGAGACAGAGACTAAATCAGCCTTGACACAGACGGTCACAGTGATGACGAGGAAGATGATGGGTAAAGACAATGCCGACATCCTTGTTTCACATATCACAGAAAGAAAAATAGATGATTTTAAATAAAATGATCAGTTTTTCTGCTGTTACTCCTTCCCTTCCTCTCTCTTTTGTTCTGTTCTCTTCTTGACGTTGTATTTTATAGCTAACCACGTGACCGCACACTCTTCTGATAACAATTAACTCGCTTCTAAAGAGTCAGCAAAGATTTTTCCTCTTTCTCTGTCAATGGACATTTTCTTCTTGCTGATGTGAGCACTCTGCTGTGTGTGAGAGAGCGAGAACTGATGTGATCGTCTGTAATTCTGTGTGTATCTGTGTGTCTGTGAGTGTCGATCTGTAACTCGTATGTGTGTGTTTTCGTGCGATAGCCAAGCAGCTGAGGGAGATGGCAGCCTGTCTGTCTCTGTTAGCGTCTTTACTTTGCCAAGTCTGTCCTGGCTTAGAGCCTACGGCCTAGACACACAACACACAAACACACACTCTCGAGCACACACTGACATACATCAGTACACTCTTGCACACATACAGAGACGTCAGCACACGCGTTCAGAGCTTCACTTTGATGCGAGCGCACATCAAGTCTCACTCACAAATACAGACTGTGACCTAAGCACACACGTGTAGACAAACGCGAGGCTAGTATCAGCGTACACACACTCAGACATATACACACTTACATTATATGCCTTTTTTTTTTTTTCCTACTGTTCCTGCTAATTACATAAACAATTTTCTTGCCAACTTATCTGCTGAGCACAAATGGGGCTGAGCATTGAGAGGCAGTGTTGAGTTTGAATTAGTTCTAAACTGATCAAAAAAAAGTTCAGACCCTGTATAATCCTCTTTACCTTGCGGGTTACACATGTGCCAACTCAACTCAATAAAAAGTTTAAGGCATCAGCGTCTTTCAGACAAACTTCTTGTTGCAGCGTGAAGCACTGACTGAAACCACTGTCCTCAGATCCGACGGACACACCTGCTTCTTCTCTCAGTGATTGGACATGTGTTCAGAGATGAGACATTAGGCAGGACTGTCTTTTTCCATCCTTCTTCATATGACTAATGGGTGGATGTGGACAACTTTTACCTGCAGGCTCTATGACAACAGAAGTAGTTTTACTTTTTAAGAGGTGGTTTTGGCTGCCCAGTAACTGAACTGACACTTTGCTCTTCAATGCAACATGATGTATTGAATTTTAGAGGCTTTTGATGCTCTCGCTGAAAATGATTTCCAACCTGCCGTTCAGTTTCAGTGTCAGCTCGAGAGGATGTAATCACATCCACACTGGAATTGTTATAAAAACAGGGATTAGCTCGAGCAAAGCCTCAGTCTGGCTCTGACAATGGGCTGCAGCGTTTGGAGTAAAGCAGCTGAAAACAGGCAGCGGCATCAAACAGTCCGCCCAAACCTGAACTGGATCCCAGTCCACCTACAGGGGTTCACAAAACTGGACTCAAATATAGAAAAACAGGGTTTGTTTTGGCTGCGTAGATGTAGCCACCGCTGCATATCAAAACATAACAGTAATAGTTCAGTCTATTTACACTGAAGTATTACTGCCTGCCATCAATTACCTGACATCCAAAGGGGAAAACAAAAATATATTTGAAAGCACATTTTAGTCTCTCTTCAGTTTTTTTTTTTTTTTTTTTTTTTTTGTTTGTTTGTTTGTTTTTGTTTTTTGTATATTTGATATTTTTCTGTTTACTTTGTTATTAATGGGGTTTTACCTTTTACCTGAGCTTGTGTGATACAGGACATCAGACAAAGCTCTGGGTTGGATGAATCAGTGAAGAACTGAAGATTCAGTGTTTACGCGCAGTAGAAAACTGCAGGCAACCGCAGCTTCAATACTTCCACTTGATGCTGCGTTACCAGAGGATTCCTCTAATTTTGCTGTAATTTTACTCAAACTTAAAGTTTGGCGCAGAGGAAAAGTGGCTTTCCACAGAGGAAATTACATCAGAAATTAGAAATGGCGTATCTTAACAGCCGCATGCTGCCTGTGGAGATATGTGCTTGACTGTATACAGGCTAGTTTCATGCTAGGTTAAACAATACATTTGCTCTTGAAAATTGCTGAACTTAGTGGTAATTATTTCCAGCGTTTGCTACAAAATGACCAATGCAAAATTTAAATTAGAAATAAATCGGATGTAAACGACCAGGAAATTGCACAACAACGTGGAAGTCAGGCAACAATACCTGAATTTCCCAGGCTTAAATGTGTGAGCTGGGACGTCTGTGTGTGTGTGTGTGTGTGTGTGTGTGTGCACGTGTGAGGCTGATGGGGAATTTATGTTGTGGTGTGTGTCTTTCTTTGTCTGTGCTGCTGCTTTTGGCTGTTGGAGGGTGAAACAGCAGGATCACCTTCAGGTAATCATAATGTTAGCTTCCTCCACTGCACCCAGTGCTGCAGTGTTCCTGCCAGGCTCTGTGTGTGTGTGTGTGTGTGTGTGTGTGTGTGTGTGTGTGTGTGTGTGTGTGTGTGTGTGTGTGTGTGTGTGTGTGTGTGTGTGTGTGTGTGTGTGTGTGTGTGCTCACGTGTCTGTCTTGCAACCAAATCTGACTTCAGTGCCCTGGTACTGCGGTAGTAATTCCTGCCAAGCTACAGCTTTGTGTGTGTGTGTGTGTGTGTGCGTGTGTGTGTGTGTGTGTGCATCTATGTGTTGGAGTGAATGATACAGAGCAAATTTAGCAGGAGAGGCAAAGACAAAGTAATGTGGAAAAAGCAAAAGAGGGGGAGATGGAGGCTGGAGGAAAAGAGGAGGAAGTGTGTGTGTGTGTTGTGTGTGTGTGTGTGTGTGTGTGTGTGTGTGTGTGTGTGTGTGTGTGTGTGTGTGTGTGTATAATAGAGAGAGAAAGAGTCATGAGTACTATGTGAAATGTGAAATGCAGAAGGAAGGAGTGAGTGTGTGTATAAGACAAAGCAAAACAGGACAGACAAAGAAAAAAACTGTACAATGTGTGTGTGTGTGTGTGTGTGTGTGTGTGTGTGTGGACTCTGCAGTAGAGGGATAACCTCTTCCTGTACTTCCCTTCCTCCTTCTCTCTGCCTCTGTCTCTCTCTCTCTCACACACACACACACACAAACACACCATACACTCGCAGAATGGAGGGAAACACTGCTGCAGTATCAACCTGCCGAAGAAACACATGCAGCAAAACAGTCTGTGTGATACTCTGTCTCACACACTCTTTCTGCTGCACACACACACAGACACACACACACACAGAGGGAGAGTATGCAGGGGTATAGAGAACTCTGCCTTTAGGATTAGTTGTGGTGCTATCTCAACAAAGGCCTGGGAAATGGAAAGCTCTTCTGAGAGAAAGTTAGCGTGAACCTTTTCCCCCCAGAAAATCACTCTTTCCCCAGCGTATGAAAGGACAGAGAGGGAGCGGAGAAAAAAAAAAAAGAGGCCAGGCTGCCCTGGTTCACATATAAACCCACTAAACCAACACTTACAGAAGGCCCTCATTACAGAAAGATAAAAAATGACTGTTAACAAATGACTGAATGAGTGAAGGTGGGTGAAAGGTAGAGACACGGTAATGAAGGACATAAATATAATTTCATAACACAACTAAACACCGTATTGTAGTGACAGCACAGGGATTCAGTGGTTTGCTGTTACATCAGAAGGTCTTAGGTTTGATTTGTCAGCTCTGGGTCACATGTGATGCAGAGTCTTCCGTTTCAGAGTCGATTTATCTGAAATCCACGTTATGTGTGAATTTATCATCATTTGAAAAAGTGTTTTCCATTTGAAATGTGTTGCACCTGCAGGGAAAATCATTCGCTTTTTCTCATAATACCAACTGTAGATGTTAGAACAGCTGCATTGTTGCTTGCACGTTGCTTCAGGGAACGAGTGAAAAGATAAACCAAACTAAAAGCAACATTTTGGGGAGATGCAGCTGAAACGTTTTGCAGACCTCACTGAAAATGTGAGCCATCACTGGTCACCATTTAATCTTTTTTTTTTTTCTTTGCTGCTTCTAGTTAACAGAAAAACAACAGACCAGAAAAGTGTCCTGTGTTTCCTCTTTGTTTTCATCGACAGTGGCCGAAAATCAGTGACTGACTCAAGTTTCATTCCTGACATTTTCACCTCTACCTTTATCTAATTAAGGCTGCAAGAACAAAATGCCATGACTTAGATTTTTGACCAAACTGGCCTTTTCACCATCCTATAGTGAGAAGCTCAGTCTGAAAACTTAGCAGGTGTGAAGACACAGTTTCGGTCCTTTGTCTCAGCGCTTAATGACTCTGAGAAGTTGGGACAACAGCACAACTAGTGCCAAAGCTACAAGTTACTTGATAGTCTGCCTGGTTTGTATGAACCCTGTGCATTTTTCCATATAGCTGAAAGACAAGAGCAAGTCAAGAGATTCCGTGGATGAAACCTTCCACCAATTGGCACTTCCTCCTGAGTCGAGGAGGTGAAGGAAAGCGAATATGACAAACGTGTCCCTGGGAAATAAGTCTTTGATCACCACACCGAGAGACAGACAGTGAGAGAAAGGAGAAAGAGAATGAGAAAATGGAAAAAAGCTGAGGTTAGCCTAATTGAAATGCAAACCAGCAAACAGACTGTAACCTCAATAAGGCTGCTGTGATGAGAGAACGAACGGAGGGGAAGGAGAAAACCTGAAAGAGGGAGGGAATAACTTTTCCCTTGGGCGCATGTCCCTCATCACCTCATAGAGAAAGAAGGATGGAGAGAGAAGCAAATGGAAAAAAAAAAAAAGAGCCAAAGGGCCAGCATCACTGAAATCCAGAAGCATGGAAGTTACAGCCTGCTGCAGAATTTCAGACAGAAATGGACCAATGAATAAAAGGTGTGAGGAGAGAAAGATGGACAGAAAATAGCAAACTACTTCAGCTTATTGTTAAAATGCAAAACCAAACATACATAAAACTTATTCATACGAGGTTGAATAAACTAACAAATGAACTGAGGATGGAGAAAGAGAAGCAGAGGGAGAAATATTGCTGCGTTCTCCCTGGTCAATAATCCTTTCAACACTGAAACCAGGAGTTAAGTGAGAGACGGGAGCCAGGAGCTCAAAACCTCATTGAAATGCAAAACTCTTAAAACATAACCTCTCTAATGAAAGCGAACTGAACAGGACTAACTCTGCTCTGCTTAAAGCTTGAGCAGTTTTGCTAATTGGTTGGTAAATAATTTGCAGTTTTTGATCCTCGGTTAAGTCCCAGGTTTGATTCAACCACATTTTTCATACTTTGAGGAGAAAATTCTTTAAGACTGTTGAATTAAATGTATCACTGCATCACAGGCAAGAAAAAATAATTAGGCCTCCACCAGTTATCCTCCACAGGCCTATAAGAATCATAAGAAGTGAAATATTACACTTTGTTTGAAATGTTTTCTAGTTTGGAAGTTATCCTTATTATTCTTCTGTAAATGTTTACAAATAGTTTTATCCTACTTCTGTAGTTCCACACTGTTTTGAGTAAAGTGTTTATGTAACTAGGTTGTTATAGTAAAAATTTGCCCTTAGGTTTGTCATTTTGTGTTTCTACAGTATGTTGCAGGTTGCAGCTAAACCTTTACTTGTTATACCACAATCATTAAACATGGCTGATAAATAATCTCAGTACCTCTGCAGATTTCTTAGCTGAACTTCCTGCGACTGCATTGCCTCTCTGCACCCTTCACTGGCTGAAAAATGCAATAACGTGGGCATGGGGAGCAACAACAGCGAGGGAGGGGGAGTGAACAAGAGGGATGAGGGTTATCATCACCAGCACACAGGCTCACTGTACAGCACTGCTGCTGAAAAAGAAGATTGGGCCAAGGAGCCACAGGAAAAGGAACAAATGCTCCAAAATTAAAATCTAATTTTTCAGCATAAATACATTTTTTTTTCCACTTCCTTCTTAGCAAATTCTCCTTCTTCTGCAAATTTAAAGTACAGCACGTTTTAATATTTATCTGCCTTTGCTTACAAAGCAACTCAGCTGGGGCGAGAACCTGTGGGACTGGAAACCATAACAAAACCAGTGATAAGATGAATTGTCATGTAAAGTCCCAAACAACTTTCTGCAGCTGAGGCGATGTGAGAGGTGATCACGTAGAGTCAAACTGATGATAACAGCAAACAGATCATTCATGTGACCAGACAACTTCCTTTTATATTTCTACTATAAGAACCAGACAGATGTGTAGGACTGTTTGGCCTTGGCTGAGGTATATGCGCTCTGCTGAGTGCCATTCTAGTTTGATTTATTTTCCCAGAATGAACATAAATGCACACAAATCAGGCCTTTCAAGATGTCAAGTTGTTTTTAGAGTTAATTTGTCTAGTGTTGTGCTGTCTTTGTGCCTATTCGTGGGTTTGTTTCAGTAAAAACGTGCTGTCCTTTGTTTACAAAATACTACTGAAGTATTTTTCAAATCTGTCATTTTCTGTTGCTGTTGGATGAAAATGTTAGTTTCCCACCTTTCTTGTGAATGAATGAAGTGATGAGCAGTGTGATGGAGACATACAGAGTGTCCCATTAATTATGGATACGCTGAGAGATGAGCCCTACGCTCTGTCGCCTCCATGAATGCCAATGTTTGGAAGACGCAAGGTGTTACAGTTTGTGTTGGATCTCTTCAGACAATCTGCACATTGATGTAAAGTTAATAAATAATAAATGGCAGATGTTAGTGTCTGTCCCCGTTGTGTTTCATTGTGGTTTTCCTGGTTTTCACTGAGGTTCAGGCGGAAGCGGAGCTGGAAGTTTGTTCCCGCTTTCATCTGTGTTTTGGTTAAAGAACAACAGATGGTATGTAATTCAGAAGTTTAGGGTTTTCAGAGGACCTAAGGATTTCTGCAGTGCATGAACACATTTAGAAAAAGAGAAAAAAAAAAACATGGAGATTGAACATGTTCTCAGTCTCAGTTAAAGAAAAAATGTACTGTTGGGAATAATTCCCATAAAATACTTTCTCCTGCTATCTCGGCAACACTTTCTTTCTTTCTCTCTTTCTTTCTTTCTTTCTTTCTTTCTTTCTTTCTTATTTTATGGGGAGAGAGAAACATTTATTTAATTCTATTTTATGTGAAGTGACTCTTGAACGTTTAACTTGTGAAACGCTCCCTGCAATTGGTGGCAGTTCAGTTGGTCTGTAATCTGGTTTCAAGTTGGACTCACAGCTTTAACAAGAAAATAAAAAAGAACTATTACAGTTAAAGAGAAATTAAGGACAATCAAAAGGTGGAATTAAAGCACAGATGCTGCAATGCAGGCTGAGATACGAGAGAGAGAGCGGGGGCCTGAGAGCGGGGCGGGGCCTGAGAGCGGGACGGGGCCTGAGAGCAGGGTGGGGCCTGAGCGCAGGGCGGGGCCTGAGAGCGGGACGGGGCCTGAGAGCAGGGTGGGGCCTGAGTGCAGGGCGGGGCCTGAGCGCTGGGCGGGGCCTGAGAGCGGGGCAGGGCCTGAGAGCATTTTAAAAGAGCTTGTTTTGTAAATTTATGGAATGGAAATGAATAGGTTATGTAATAAAAGTTCAGTGGGTCAGAACAGAAGTAAACAGTATCACATATGACTCAGTCAGTCAGTCAGTCAGTCAGCTCGTTGCTTTGTACATCTGTTGCATTATTAAAGCGCTTTTTGCAGCTTGTTACTATTGCTGATTCAGACAGCCCTGGGCTTCAGAAGAGATGGAGAAAAGGAAGCAGGGAGGGAGGGAATGAGTCGGAACAATGGAAAGAAAAATGCCCTTATACCCAAATCCCTTTGGGGTCAAATGGTCTATAAACAGAGGGCGAAAAAAAAGAACCAAAAAGGTACA
Organism: Toxotes jaculatrix; assembly: GCF_017976425.1. Classification (NCBI taxonomy): domain Eukaryota; kingdom Metazoa; phylum Chordata; class Actinopteri; family Toxotidae; genus Toxotes; species Toxotes jaculatrix. The sequence goes on along the minus strand of NC_054396.1, from coordinate 28,130,362 downwards.
AAGAAAGGAAAGGTTAAATTTAGCTCGAGGTTGTATGTTAATCCTATGAGGGATGGAGGGATGTAGAAAAAACACAGAAAAGAAAGGGGGGGGGGGGGGGGGGTGAAGTGGATGAAGAGAGGGGAGAGGGAAGAAAGAAGGGCTGGAAGCAGTGTAAAAAAGAGAGGATGGAAGAAAATGTTAAGGGGAGAGAAGGTGAAAGAGGAAATGAAAGTCAGGGAAGGAGGGAAGATGACAGGAGGAAAAGTAAAGAGAGGAGAAGATGAAGAATAAATAAAGAGAGAAGAAAGGATAGAAGACAAAAGAAAAAAATAGCCTCAGCTTGTATGTTCAAGGAGAAATGGAATAAGAGAAGTGAGAGAAGGAAGGATGGATGGATGGATGGAAGGGGATGGAGAGAAAGATGTTGGTAATTGCTGCAGGTTCAGAACCAGAGAGACGGAAAAAAAGAGAAGCACGATTAGAAAGAAAGGAAAAATGTAAGAAAGAAGGAAGGCTGAAGGCGTGTGTGTGCTGTTCTTGTTTAACCTGGCCTGATACATGCTTCAGTAAAGCACCGTCTCTATCTGTCAGAGCCTGAGGCTTCACTGGACATCACAGACAGGGAAGGCAGCAGAGACACAGGGTGAGTGGACAGACAGAGCAGCAGCAGCAGCCTTCATCAAGCTGAATGGAGCCGAACACTGGAACCGTTTGTCTGTTTGTCTCTGGGGAATCTTTAAGTGCTCCGATTCAATCTGCTTCAATTGGAGCCACTGGGAATACACAGCACGAACACACACACACACACACACACACACACACACTTAAAAACACATAAGCATCCAGACCAGGCCTGGAACAGTATGGTTCAGTATTGATTAGCGTTGAAATGATGCATAGATGAATGAAATGAGCAGAGTCATTTATCAAAGTAAAAGCTTTTTGAGCGTCGTGAGGAAACGTGAGGCTTTAGATGTTCTGTGCTTTTACATTGAACATCTTCTGTTCTCTGGAATCTTTCTTTGATGGAAATTGACGAAAATGACAAAAAGACAGTTTATTCATCCGCAAAATTTTTGTGACTTTTATACAACTCAGATGATCTGTGTCTGTTGACGGTGTCCATTTAGTAGCTGTTCTGAACCTTTCGATCAAATCACATGATTTTCATCAGCAGACGTTCAAATTTCCTTTTTTTTTTTCTCTGCTCCCCGTCAGCTGATGAAGGTGATGTGAAATTATCAAAAGCTCCAGAATAGCTACTAAATAGTAGTGTGACTGTTTTGTCAACCTTTGTTTCAACACTGAACTTTCTGACTCAGCTGTTGAGCTGGTGCAGACGAGACGTCCCCGAAGATCAAGTGATAAGAGCGAAAGAAGAGCCATTAAATGGACCTTTTGGTGAGATTGGTTTCTCAAAAGTAATATATACTGCAGCAGCAGTGTGCTGGATGTGTGTGTGTGTGTGTGTGTGTTTGTAAAATTCTATTTAAATTTTGTTGATTCATTTAAAAAAAAAAAATGTATTCAAATAATTTTTTACACATACAGAACACATTATATTGAAAAGCAGTATTCAGTTACTTGTGACATGTGACAATACTGAAACGATACTGAGATCCTGGTTCTCTCCCTCTGCTTTATCTCATGCAAACCTCTAACCTGAACTTTAAATCCAGGTCTGAACCCTCAAACAGTCATTTGAAGTTTTGTCAACTGACCAAAAGAAAAAACATGTAGATACACACACACATACACACACACTCATAATGTGTGTTAGTACATATTGGGGTACTGGGTATAGGCTGGAGGACTCTGTGTGTGTGTGTGTGTAAATGTGTGTGTGTGTGTGTGTGTGTGTGTGTGTGTGTGTGTGTGTGTGTGTGTGTGTGTGTGTGTGTGTGTGTGTGTGTGTAAATGTGTGTCCAGGCTGAAACAGTGATTAAGACTGCAGCAAAAATAGAGCCTCTTATATGAATTGATTTTTATGCTACACTCTCTCTTCCTCTCTGTCCCTCTTTCTCCTCTTGTTCTCTCAGCTGACTCCCACTCTTTCTTTCTTTATCTCTCTCTCTCTCTCCCCCTGAGCATCCCCTTCTCCCTATTCTGTATCTTTCTCTCCACCTCTCTCCCTCACTCTTTACAGTCCTGCTGACATGCGTTAAAATTGTAGAAGTAGTTGAATAATACATTTATTTCATCCAGACGATGGTAAACTTGGAGTTTAATACGTTCCCGTACTTTTCTTTATGTTTTACTGTCACTTAAACCTAAAGCTCTTGGATCACCAGAAACTTTCCTCAGAGGTTTTTAACAGTGGACTGTTCTGTGAGAGCGATCGGTCCAGCTTTCTGTGGATGAAGCACTTGCTCATGTTTGCCTTTCATGTTTGGTATGTACTGATGTGTTTTCTGGTACGCAGTAGAAATCAACATAATAACCACAAAGTGAAACAGCTAGAGATTGCTTTAGTCCCAGTCAACACCAGTACAAACTGCTGGCCTTTTTAAATGCTTTGAATCGTCACTTCCGTTGGACGTAGCCAATGTCACGCTGGTCACCGTACTTGATACCAGAATGTCATAAAGCTCACGTCGCTCCTTCGATTTGGCAGAAATCTTAATTTGTTCGTGTCATTTCCAGGTTGTTATGTGAGCTCTGAGCATTAATGGATCCAACACTGGAGAGATTCCATTTCCATTCCAGCGTCTGACACAGATGTTGTCGCTGTTGGTGGAGTCAGTTTTCATTTTCAGCTTTATTTCAGCCGTGTTTCCGGATTTTTGCTGACTGTGCGTTTGTGATGGAGTCGGCAGTGCAAAACGCGCTTTTCCTAAACATGTCACCTGTCGTGGAAGCTGCCGCTGCTCTCACTGCGGTGTAGTAATGTTAATTTGTTTATTGGAAATCTGATGTGCTGTGTGAATTTTGATGTGCTGTTAACAACAAAGTGCACAACTTCTCTTTATTAGAACTAATTGTTCACTCATAAGATGTTATTGATTTGCAGTTTTACATCCGTTGAAAAAGGAAAGGGGTGTACTGTCCTGTGCACATGTCAAAATAAAAGCTGATACAATTTTAGTTCATATTTTTATGAACATCTTTTCCATCTGTATGCAGAGTGAGCTGATAAAGCATGTTTACATGTATAATTAGATAATGGTGTACTTACTGATACCACTAATTTTCATTAGTAGCAGTCTTTTGGCCCATGCATTGCACATATTTTATTTCTGTGCTAATACCAAAATAAGAGTTTAACCAAATATCAGATTTATGGTAATGTCAACACCACTGTTCCTTTTCAACTTTATGAGTGAAAGTAAACTTGGAACCATTCACATGGTTGTAGCTATGCTATAACAGATGTCATGGGATAAAACAAGCAGTTGTTGAGCCTGGTGCCCATTTTCGGACAGTCAGGTCATTATCAGACACATTTCATGAAATGATTTCTTAGTTATTTCTCTGGGCATTCTAAGACTTTTTTCAGGAGCCGACTGTAAAGAGATGACAGGAAATTAAAGGGGAACTGCACTGATTTGACACGTCAAAGTCTGTGTAGAGGTCTTTGGGGAGTACAGCAGCACATGTGAAAAAGTTAGATAGTAATTTGTTCGTCTTTACGCCTTTAAATATGTCAGTGGTCACTACATTTCCACTAAATATGACTTTTATGACTCCAGAAATAAGCCATGCTCAAATTGCTGCAGACACAGCTCACTTCAGTTGTGTTACTGTGAATACAAATGAGAATGGTGGTTTGTTGTTTGTCTCGACACTCTCACAGTCCACAACACTGTGATGAACACAACACTGTCTTCTTTTTCTCCTCACATTTGTCAGAGCTTTGAATGAACTCTCTTGTCGCACACTCCTTTCTATAAACTCATTTCCCCCATCACAGACACTTTAATCCGTCAAATTTCCCTTTCACTCCATCTGTTTTCTAATTTAACTGTTTGCCTTCATGTTAAACACAGCGCAACAGTACATACACTGTGGTCACACTAATTTATATCCCCTCTTTTGTCTCTTTGTGTCTTGATGTTTTGCTTGCATGTGATCCTCTTATCATTACCTTGCTCACCATGGCCACTTACCACATGCTAAAATAGGAGCTTTTTTTAGAAGTTTAACCAATGGTTTGGTCAGAGAAGGAAACTGTTAGCAGGTAGTTACACGTGCCATTACCGTGGATACCTGGAAACAATTTCAAATTCCTTGAACAATGATTTCAAGAGCTGGTCATTGTGTTGCGTGGAGCCGAAGGAGGTGTTCTGTTATATGTACCTGACAAGTTGTGCGTTTATGTGGAGGCTAAGAACCACTAGCTTCCGCTTGATAAACTTACAAACTGCCATATGTGATCGAATGAGATATATCAGTTCAAAATATCAACATTTACATTTTCATTGTGCTTTCCTACGTAAGCATCATTACATGTTTAGAGTAGTTCCTGAATCTCAGAATTTCTGTGATTTTAGTTGCCTGGTCCTGTTACTGGAACTGTATCTGTATATGGACACAGAATAATTTTTTCTTCTTTTACTGTGTCTCACGTGTTGAACCTAAAACCAAGGACAAAGCAGCTTAGGCTGAAGTTTACAGCCGCTCTACTCTCTTCAGAGTCACAAGGAACTGAGCCAGTGTCAACCTGGCTGAGAAATAAAAGGCGCCTTTTGCAGTACAATGACTCGACTTAACTGTAAACCTTCAGTACGCATAAAGAAGTCATTCTGATGTCTGCTACATATTATTTGTGCACTTTTATTTTTGAGGAAAAAATAGCAGAAATTGCTTTCCATGGTCAAAGGAATTGTTTTTACTGTGTCTGTCCCTGGGGCCCAAACTGAAACAGGCAGAGGAGCTTTCATGCCCTGCGCGCCGTCTGTGGCAAACTCATTGGAAAAGGAGTTTGAAATTGAAAAGGCTGAACTTTCTGGGGTTTCATTCATCATTCTATTGTTTCATTCTTCTCTTCTCCTGAACTTTTCAATCATTTTATGTTGTTTTTTTTTACACTATTACAGTATCGCTTTATCATTTTATTATTGAATAGGTTTGAGGAGCTCAATCTGTTTTTGTCTGTGAATATACTGCTCATCTGCTCTCAACTTATCAAAACATGTTCTTCTAGAAGCTGTGAAACGTTTGTAATAAAACAAGTTTGAATCACTTAAAATTTGAATATAGATGAATGTAAAAGTAAAATGATCAAAACTGTCTCAGAGTCGAGAGGCTGGTTTGGTGAAAGATGATCTGTCCTTAGATCACAAACAATCCATAACTGCAATGGCAGCTCAATGCCCTGCCTTCATCTTCCTTAGGACATCCTCATGGTCTGTGCAGTGCTTTATTATCTTGTCTTTGTCCAGGAAAGCTGTTGAGGTTGGCATTTCTTGAATATAACTCTCCCGAAAATCTATTTTAATGTTACGTGGTGACAGACTTGTTCTTCTCCCTGTCAGTTTAGTGCTTTGTGAGTAATATTTTATGAACCTGCCTTTAAGAGTTGCCCTTAAGAGAATGAGATTCAAAGTTGGATTTTAGAAGTTCTGGGAATTTCAAAGACTTGGAGCATTCATAACTCCTCAAAGTTGAGGAGTTATGAATGCTCTACATTTTCTGCACTAAAGGAAATCAAAGGGAAAATATGGTCTGGTCAATCTGATGTGTATGAAATAAACAAAAGACATGTGGATATTACCATTTCATGTTTTACATCTATTTAAATTCACATTTGTTCTCAAAACACAAATTACATCCCTCTCCTACCTGGCCAGTGAGAAACCTCCAAAATAGGATTGAGCTTTTTGCCAGAGGGTGAAATCATTTTTTGTAAATTCCTTGATTAAATACAAACTAATAGTGTAATTGATTAAAAACAGTGTTTTCTAAGTAATTTTCTAATGTGAAAAAATACAAATTTGTTTCATAGACTGTATAAACTGACACGAAATTACTATAAAGTAAGACATACACAGCTTATTTTTAAATCTTCGGTGCATTGACATGGGAGTGTGGTCTGTTTACTGTTGAAGAGCTTCCAAAAGACAGTCCCAGCAGTGTGATTCTGCTGGCTGCAGTTTGTCTGTCGCTGACAGTGACTGAGTGCCTGGACTCTGCTTTGGCCCACGAATGAGAACACTGACTGCTTTTGTGAATGAAAGTGTGTGTGTGTGTGTGCGTGTGTGTGTGTGTGTGTGTGTGTGTGCGCTGGCAGGATATGTGGAGATGTGGTGTGAGGAAATGGAGAGAAACGACAGAGCGTGTGAGAAAGACAACTTATTGGTTTTGTCAACTGTTTTTTGCCAAAGTTCAAAACTGTGATAGCTGGAATGTGTGTGACGCAGTTCCATGTTGTCCAAGTGTGTGTGTGTGTGTGTGTGTGTGTGGGAGAGAAAGACACACACAGAGATAAAGGAAGACATGAAAGACGCAGACAGATTCAAAGAAAAAAAGACAACCAGTTGACAGATTTCTGCCATCACCTTGATTCACTGCTGTCATCGCCTCCTCCCTCTTCCTTTGTTCTGCCACCACTAAATATCCAACTTTCATGTTTGTAATGTGCAATTTGTTTTTTTGTTCTCCTCCTGTCATCATTACTGAAACACCTGAATCAAAGACGTCTGACCCATTTAGAAGCTGCTTCAGTCTGTTTTTCTGTAGGTTTGTCTGACTTTGCAGGGCACAGGTAAAAGCACAATAAACACAGCAGGTGGAGACATTAATTACTACATAGCCAAGAAATATAGGTATTATACAGTGTACCAGGTGCTAGTGCATTAGGTGTTTGTTTGTTTTTTAAATCAAATGACTGATATGCTGCTAACCCCACCTCAGAAGCTGATCAAACAAGAGCTAACGCTCCAGTGACTTTTGGATAGCTGGTGCCTCAGCCACACTGAAGGGGAGTTTATCTTCCACTTTTTTTTTTACTTTTTTTTTTACTCTGCCTTTTACTGTATTTGATGGATGCATGCAGGTTAGTAGGTGTTTGCTAGCAGGTTAGCCATAACAAAATGGTGAGGTAACTGCTTGAGTTTCAGGTTAAGCAGAAAAATAACGATTCGATCTTTGAACCGAAGCCTCAGTCCCTTCATCACGGCTGGCTTCTTTCTGAATACCTCTGTGTACAAAGAGTTGGAGCAGTCGTATGAATCAATGTAAAAAAAAAAAAAGTCTGGCAGAAAACTGTTTTTGTGGACAAGTGTACTTTCACTATTCCTTGAAATAATGAAAAAGAAATTATTTTCACACTTGAACACCATCTGGAATGAAAAGGTCAGTGGCTTAAATAATACGGCTGATCAATCTGTTGCTGTTAATCAATTTTGAATTAACATTCAACAACAAACACAATCTTCCTGTTGTACAATGTCTTTTTTCCCCACCCACATTTCATTCAGACAGACATGATGGAGGCAGAAGTGACTGCTGGGATACGTGTGTGCAGAGCTTTAGAAAGATGCCCCTTCCTGTTCAAATTACCAATGAGACTTTTCTCAGCTATTCATATTACTTCATATTATTTCAACGGTCATACCTGTTTCCACTATCTGACGGAAAGCACATACACATTCCCATTTACAATCCGAGTACCTGCCATAATGACACTGGGTAATGGAGTGGAAAGCTTCCTGTGCACTAAGAGCTTCTCTCCAGGTTAATGAGGTGTGTGTGTGTGTGTGTGTGTGTGTGTGACAGAGAGAAAGAACCAGTTAAACTCCATCCTCAGGGTATAATAGGAATAAATTAAGATAAGAACAGCCCGTTGTTTTAGCAGTATGCATTATGTTTTATATACACATATGCGTTGCTGCTGCTTTTAGCCAGTGCAGAGAGGCTAGTGAGGGTGAGTAAAGGAGGAGGAAGGGAGTGAAGAGCAAAGGGTAAACCAACGCCAAGAGCTGGTTTAAAAAAAAAAAGTTCCCATTGATCTACCATATGCCAACAAACTTAGCAGCGTCTGCCCCTTGAATTACTCACCACCGGCTAATTTAAAAATCACATTTCTGAACCACCAGAACTTTCGGTCAGCTGTCAGTCTTGAAGCTTGAGCAGTTCGATGCTCGGATTTCCAACATGGCTACAGTCAAAAGATCAGTGTTCACATGTTGTGAGCTTGTTTCCATATTAATGAAGTAATATTTCATATGTTGTGGCAGGAAGTCTTGACTACGTCCACCACCAATCACATTTTTCTTTTTTCTTTCTGTTCATAGTAAAATTGCTTTTACTGTTTTTGTCAACATTGTTGAGGCCATGGTCATCTTGTTTGAATATACTTTATCGAAATTGTTAATGGACAACACCGACCTGGAATCATGTGCTTATGTGCGAGTCAAGCAGGTCAGTTGTTTTGTAGAGTGTGAGGCAGGCTCATTTTATTAGCACTGTGTAGCTTCAAGTGCCACAAGATTCAGGTAACTGAAACTGCAGTCACAGAGAAGCTTTCTGACTCAGGCTACTGAAGAGCTGCTGGTGAGGGACTGACTCTTATATTTATTATAATCTTGTTGTTGGGCGTATTATGTTTATCCTCAGAGATATTTTGAGTGAAGATAAGAGTGACTGAAGTATGAAAGAAAATAGCATCCCCCTGAAGCATTTCCACTTATTTCCAAAGCAAATTGACTTATTTCAAGTATCATTTTCAAAGCAAGTGACATTATCTTGATGTTTACGTTGTGTTACGCCTTTTATGAGCTTGTTCCAGGTCCAAATAAAGGGAAAGCTAAATCAGAAATGTGTGACTCATCTCCCTCCAAATTCTGTTTTTACAAAATAAGAATTTATGCACTGGTATAGGCCAAATGGCTTCTGCTAGACAGTTTTTCGGTCTGCTGAGTTCATTGAATTTCAGCCAAGGTCCACCCTCTCAGACATGCCATGAATTCACTTTCCACATCCTCCTCTTCTGGGCTCCCTCGTCTGATTTGCTGCAATTTTTGCTCGGGTGATACAGGAAATGAAACTTACTTTATTTCTGAAGCCATTTGAAATTGCTCTGGATGACTGTGTCAGCCAAGTGCACTGCAAGTAAATGTAATGATAATTGTGTCAAATAACAAAATCACAACGAGATTTGGCGAGGCGTGGACGTCTGTAATGACTGTTGACGAAATGAGGGGATTTTTGCCTGATTGCAGCCTCACCACTGGCTGCGTGTGGAGGGAGAGGTGTGTCTGCAATCATCTCAGCATGATGCTGTTGTGTTTGTGTATCCGTCTTTAATCTGTGTATTCGTATGTCTCTGTATTGTGAAATTGCTCACAATTTGTGAGTGTGTTAATGGTGACTGCGCGTGTGTGTTTTTATCTGTTTTAAGTAGTTGTGGTCCATTAGTGAAAGCTACTGTAAACAGCTGCGTGTTTCGGTCTCAGGTGGACCATCAGGCGGCTGCCGGGCTCTCCATCAAACCCCAGAGAATTCACTTTGTTTGTACTGAGCGTACGTGTGCATCTCTCACTCTGTCTCTCTAGACGTCTACACAATATTGTGTGTTCTTCCCAGAAGCCTTAGCTTGATATATGTGAGATTGTCTTCAGTTCCTTTATTATCACAGATTGTTAACAAGGTCCTCACCATAAGCTGTAGTCTTTAGGCTGTGACAGTGGTGTTTTGGCCAGAGACACATTTCCATTCACTTAAAACAGTAATCAAAAATATCAGGTTGGTCCAGTTGTTCTTATAACTGGATAATCTGACCCTGCTTTGAACCTAAGTCACCTCCGTCCCACCCCAGCAGCCTGGACAGAGCTGTTGTCCTAAAATTAAGCAACCATTTATCACCTTGTCAGGCGTTGACTGACTCAGACAGATAACGCTAACGCCCAAAGGTGCTATAACAAGAAAGGGAGAAGAAGACAGGAGTGGTGAGAGAACACAGAGCTGCAGCAGTGGAGAAATTCTCAAAATGTTTAGGGAGTACTTGTGATGTCTAATTTGTTCATTTCTATCTTTATCCTCCGTTTTCTGTGTTTAAAGAACATTAGTCAGAAAACATGTGACACCTTTCTAAACATATCCCTCCTGCATCTTTGTCTGCATGATCCAAGTCTTTATCCACTGTCAGCTCATATCATGAAAACTTAGCAAACAGCAGCACAGAGAGATCAGAAGGGCCAGAGCTGCATGAGACGCCTGGAAAAGATAAGAAGTGTAAAATCTAGCCTCATGGTCTGCACTCTGAAGGAGGTCACACACGGTTACAGGGGAGGAAACTGGACGGGTGAGTAGACGGACGAGAGACAATTCTGGTGACAAAGGAGAGCTACTATCTTTGCATCTATTAATACCAGGAATTAAGCAACCAGAAAATACACATGGTCCTGTTTCTGAATGGCTGCTCATTTAAAAAGGATTGAATAGTGTGTTTGTGTTTTTGTATTCCTGTGAGAGAAAATAGAGATGTGGGAACTGAGGGTTCAGAAGATATGAAAAAAAAAAAAAAAAAAAAGTTTGTGTGTGCCAGCCGAGGCTTTATTGGCTTATTTTTTCATGTTTACTTTGTAACTCCCACTGGGAATTAGGTCACATGAATGAGGCCCCCTGGGGAGGATAAGTAAAGAAGGCATGTAGTAGGCAGTCAAGTCCACATCCTGCTGTACAACTGTTCTAGCTGCTGCTGGGGTAAAATTAGCATTAATAATATTAATAATAAGTGAATCAGACTAGTGAGAGAAGCAAATTTCCATCACCACAAGAGGGCACCACCTTCACACCATATGTGACGATGGAGAGCATCTGGAGACTGGTGAGGAAAGAACAGAATAATGATAATAGAGGTTATGGAGAGAGGGAAGAGGATGGAGGGGGGGTTATAAGGAGAGAAAGGGTGGCACAGATAAAAAAAAGCGAGAGAAGAAGAGGGGTGAGGACAGGAGGGGAGAGACAGACAAAGGGAGAGGACAGGATGTGGGATCATGGAATCAGTGGACCCATAAAGAAGAGAAGAGAAAGAAAGGAGGAGGGAGGAGGATAAGGGCAGGAGATGAGGAGATGATGAAGAAATTGGAAAGGAAAGCGAGGAAAAGGAAAGAAGGGAGGAAATGAGATGTATTTAAAAGACTGAAAGAGACAGGCAGAAAGAAAGAAAGAACGAGGTTTGTCCTACTTATTGTGAATAATTTTCTGTTTGTTTCAGTATTACTCATATTCATTCTAACGAGTGTGAATATATTCTACATATTTATCATGCTGTCCAGGCTCACTGCAGGAGAAGTATCTGCACTCACACAACCACATGTTTGTACTTCTGTACTTGTGGTGACCTTCACTGACATGATGCATTTCTTAGGCCTTAAACCTGACCCACTGTAAACCTGATTCACGCTTCAACTATAAAACCAAGTCTTTAACCTCAGACACAATGTGAAGTAAGGACCAAGTAAAATTTCCTCACTTTCCAAAAATGTCTTCTTTTTCCAAAATGCCCTGACTTTCCAGAAATGTTCCAGAATGTCCTCTCATTCTGAAAATGCTCCTCACTATTCTTGCTCCCCACCTCCTGCCGAGTGAAGCTTGGTGCCTCCCTGTGGAGAGTGACAAGGTCAGAGCCTAGAAGCCAAACATTAGCTTTGTGAATTTCCTGCATTCGCAAAATCTTTTCCGCATTAGTTGGCAAACTCAAAAAGTTAGAGCTATTACAGCCCACACACACACACACACAAACACACACACACACACACACACACACACACACACACACACACACACACAAACACACACACACACACACACACACACACACTGTGCTGCCCCCCCCCACCCCCCCTCCGTCTCGCTGTATCTTCCATTGTGTCTGTTTTTCCCAAAAACAACCATTTGTCATATTTTCATTTCACCATTCGTGACACGTCTCCACCTCCTCCACCTTGTCCCATTATTATTTTTTCACCTGTTTTTATTATTTCCTGTCTGTGTTCTGTTTGTAGACAGAATACATCCCCCGGGTGTTTTGTATGTCAATACAAAAAAGACACCGTCATCCATTCACCAATCAGATGTCACTTTCGGCTGGGTACTTTGATGGGTGGTGGACATTTTCTTTTTTGTTCCACTGCTTGAGAGGACCTCCGCCATCTTTATCGAGTCCTGAACTCTTAATGTTCATTTAAATTGGAAATGTGCTACTCTGAAAGCAAAAGATAAACACAATATTGTCTGCTAATTGGACAGATGTTGATAAAGTATTAGCAGCAGTAATTTTTGTTTCACTATTGAAGTAAACTAAGAAAATCACCTTATGATCTGGTGTTTAGGACTAACCTGAACCAGGCACTCATGAATCAGGACAAAGACTATGCTCCAAATTAAAAGAATAAAAGTTTGACTTTTTTTCTTATTATTCTTATTTGCTTCTTCATCTAGATTGAGAAGATGAGAACATTCATACCTCTCTTATGTCTGTGCATTAAGTATGGAGCTGGAGCCAGAAGGTATTTACCTTAGTTTAGAATAAAGACTGGGAGCGGTTTGTCAAGTTCAGAAACACACCAGCTTCTCTAAACGTCGCTAATTAACACGTTTGTTTCATTTACCCAAGAGAAACGCACATGCAACAATTTGTGGTTTTACAGTGAGTAACCATATTGTTGACAACAGCTTCTGGTGTCTTTCTGGAGTCTTGCTGTCACTGTGAAGTTTCTGCAGAGACACTCTAACACCTTTTGTTTTTACAGTTCTGCATGGAGTGCACAAACAAGACACAACATGTTAATAAGTGATCATTAAAGGTGTTGGTGGACAGATTTTTGGATTAGAGGCACTTGTTATGCTAAGCTAAGCTTATTGACTTCCGGATCCATAGTTTATGCACAGGCATGAGAGTGGTATTGATCATTTTACTCAAAGCACCAAAGCAAATAAGCAGATTTTCCAAAATGCCAAACCAAACATAACACTTCCTGCAGCTGTCAGACTTTTATTGTGAAGAATCTACAGCTTCCTGTTGTCTATTCAACATGATTTTAGCAACTGCTAACTCCTCAGTGTCAGCAGTTCAGTTTTAAACTTGTATAAGTTATCATATGTAGGCTTTGTAAATAAATAAACACATACATACATGACTGAAATGGTAGTTATCTGCATAACCACCAGGGTGTGCTGTCCCACTGATGAGAAAAAAATAAATACCATCTCATCCCTGTAATTCAGTTTCAGATGTTCTGCTTAGACTGTCATGATGTGTTCATTTAGCCCATTCAGTATATTTTAAGCTGCAATCTGTAGCCATATTAGGTACATGTGTTTGTAAGAGCACACACATGCGAGTAAGCACAGACTTGCATCACTTCATAGCACAGTTTCACAAATGGAGAGAGATATTAACACTGTTTTATCAGCCAACGAGTGTTTTTAGAATTGATTAGGGCTCCAAACAGATGGCTGGTTACCTGCCAAAGAGACTAGAGGAGCAGAATGAGCAATAAAATCCCAAAATGTATCAGAATTTGACTCACTGCTGTGCATAATTCACTGTCAAACCCTGCATGCACTTCTAGCTCTTATTAAATAAAATAGGAAGACAGCAATAAACAGAATAAGAGACGAAGGCATCCAGACTGAAATTCAGGCCACATATTATTCATATCATGATACAAACATTGATCTCTCATTGTCATATCAGAGTTTGGCAGGTGGCTGATGTTAATTTGCTTCCCTGGCTTTTGGCTCGAGTGATGAATGACACTGTTCTGGAGAGTGTAATCTCCGTTTCTAATAACTGGGAACACTTCTCTCCATTTTGCCATGGTCACATTCAGCAGAGGCAAACATTCAGCGCACATCGATAGAATGAAGGATGTCAGACTCTCCTGCAGGATGACTGACATAACCTGGCTCTGTGACAGGTTTTCACTGAACTCTAAAGCTTTCCTACAAACTCACAAGGAAACAAACTCTTCTTTGGAAGCGGTAAAAAACACATGTATATAAATATAATCAAACGCCGACATACTGCCGTTGGCTTTATAGTCTTTAAATATGTTTGTGATTTGTAATATTCTAAAATGTCAGATTCTCATTTCAGAATTTACTCTCTGCGAAACGTATCATTTGAATCATGTTTTGCCTCATCTCAGTTTCTTCTGCTCCATGATACTAATATCCTGAATTCATGCCTTTTCATACCTATATATTAAATGTCTAGTGTCTTTCAAGCATCAGGGAATGTTAATAAAATCCTGTTTTGGTTGGTGGCTAAAGATAAGCAGGCCTTTACCTAAATTAAAATATCACAAACATATTAACTTAATGTAGATGGACTAAGGCCACGATTAAAAGGCTCACATCAAATAATACTGGAAATATCACCAGTGTAATATAAGTTTAAAAAAAAAAAAAGTGTAAACGCACAGAGACACCAGTGGATTATAAAGGGAAAACATTTATGCGAAGAGGTGTCCATGTGGTTGATCCCTGCTGTCTGTGAAACATCTCAGTCTGTACATCTCTGCGGGAGGACACGTCTCAGCTGTCCCACTGTGGGTCCCATGTGAAAGCGTAGCCAGGACTTTTTTGATAAGTGGAGCTTCCCCGACCCAAAGTGAAATGCTGTACTGTGGGAAAACCGAAACACTGATGCAAAATACACTGCAGATTCAGAAGCTGTGCTGTGAATTTAACTGCTTTCCCTTTTCTGGATTTCACCTCTCTAAATTGGGTGATAATCCAAAAATTCCGGGACCAATGGGAATTCAGGATTAAATCCCACATGGACCAGAGTAATCATGACATGGCAGGAGGCTTAGTTGAAGCCAAGTGAAGCAATAGCTCTGTAGTTAAGTTTAATCACTGCAGCACAGACTGACAAGCAGGGGCTGGAGTGGTGAGGGCAAACAGAGGAGTGCTGGAGCGAGTGTCTGTATTTGTGTCTGCGTGTGCACAGGAGAGGTGGAGCTCTCCAGGGAGATGAGACGAGCCAAGACCCGGTGTGTGATCATCATCGCCACGGGACAGCGAGAGGAGTGCACAGCTTATTAAGGCGATCGCCACAGGAGGGCGAGTCGATCACGGAGCCAGCTGGAGTTTCCTCAAAGCAGTTAGGAGCACAGAGGGTGAATGAGAGCGATAGACTGACATGGAAATATGGAGAAAGATACTGAGACAGGACAGGTTGGGGACAAATGCAAAGATTAATCGAGGGAGGGGGAGAGAAAGAGTGAGAGACAGCTGCATAAATATGTAGACAAAATTCTCAGCAAATAAAACCCAAGTTATATCTACATGCCTGCGAAGCACCAGGGGTAAATTGGGAAAGTTTTAGTTTTGTGTGTTCAGCTGTATTACTATGACAGTGAATGGTGGAGCTTTGCAACAACAACACTGACACCACTGAAGTGGAAGAAGTGGCACCAGCAATTAAGACTGTATGTCACAGAGCATGTACTGTGCTGCTGAGAACTGGAGCCAGGGCTGTGTCCTCTATAATTATCAGCTCCTTGTAAGGACTCCACACATAGATGTTCATTAGACTATGGACCAAATCTTATGTGATTTATTTTCTATTTTATCTCTTATGGATTCCTTTTCAAGTGAGACTGATAGGAGTGAGCAGTGTAATAGTGTAAGCTGTGGGCAATGGGATTCCACTATAACGATTTAAATAGTCATCCTCACATTTACAATATAAAACTAGCACCATTAAAAAAAAATCACCTGGACCCCCAGGACCCTGGTGGAACTGGGACTGTATTCTTTGTAGTGGCACTCAAAACAACCTTTTTCCATACAGGCCATTTTGAATATTCATCACCTGTGTAACTAATCACATTAATAATGGCTGCCTTTCATTCAGGTCTTCCAGTCGAGTTGGAAGAGCCCCTGGCATTGTGCAGAGGTTACTGGCAAAACTAAGTGGAACCATTGTTGATGTTTTTAGTTACACCTGCCCTGTTGTTGCTGCGACAGGTGAAAATGTTTAGAGTAAGAAAAGTGGTTCTGGTTCCTCCATGGATGTTAATGAGCCCCACAGTGGAGTAATTATCCTTAGTATCATTCTCCGTGTGTGTGTGTGTGTGTGTGTGTGTGTGTTATTATAAAGAGAAGTTAGACAACTCAGCAGCTGGCAAAACCCAACATCTGGACACTCGGTTCTCTCTTGCTGTGAGATTGATGATCAGCTGAGTTCAGTTTCATTGGAGTGATGAATGCTGTCTGCAAGGTTAGGCATACTCCTGTTTACACACACACACACACACACACCATTTTATGTTGATTGACAGGAACATTTGGATTTGACTTTTGATTTGTTTTTTTTCACCACCGTTTTGTCATCATTCGCTACTGAACGACATGTTGAACACAATAGTTTTATGCTGAAATATTTTGGCCTGAAAATCACCATATTATGTTCACTGGGATCATTCAGAATTAAACGGTAACTCCACCATAGATCTTGTATGAAGGAAAATCATATACTGACCTTAATGGGTCAAAAAGTATAAATCTGTTGATACACGTCACCCATGACGACACTGAGTGTGGTCAGGTGTGAACTGTCGTACCTCTGACCACACCCAGCTAAGATGTAGCACCACCCACCACCCAGCTGAGAAACAAACAAATGGTTTCCTGCTGTTACATGATTTCTCCTCAGTGAAATAATGGTAACCTGAATCTTTTGTTTCTGATATGCGTCTCTGGCCTCAGAGCCAAAATACACACACACACACACAAAAAAAACAGACAGCCATGTTTGAACAAGTCACCCTATCTCTGTTTCACACACACACACACACAGAAATACTACACGCACACACATCCTCCCTTTACTATGTTCATGGGGACCCATCACTGACATAAAGCATTCTTAAGTCCCTTACTCTAACCTCAACCATCATAACTAAGTACCTAACCGCAACCCTTACCCTAATCTAAACATAAACATAAACATAAACCGAAACCGAAACCTAATTCATCCTAAATTAAAAGACTAAAACCAATTCTTAACCCTCAAACAGTAGTGGGACCCTGCTAGTATAGAAAAACAAGCTTACAAACACACACACAAGGAAATGCAGTGCTGCACAAAAGAGATAAAAGTGCCTTAACACTAACACCCATATATATGTGTGTGTGTGTATATATATATATACACACACACACACACACTCACACAGATACAAACACCTACGGACCAAGTCCTTAGGTCATTGTGTTAATTAATTAGCCTGTACAACAACACAGCATGGAGTTAATTAGAAAGCCTGTCACCTCCTGCAAGGCTCACAGATATCACTGTTTCCTCAGGCCCCATTCAGCCACTATCACACACACACAAAAAAAAAAACGGACACACACAAAAGAACACATACGCTGTGGTCTTTGACATGGCAGAGAATGATGCAAGTAAATCTTTGAATTGTGTCTTTTCGCCAGCTTTGCTGCAGGTGAGGAAGGAATTTGGAATCTTAGTCTGTTTAAAAAGTAAAATTGCCTGTTGGATTGAAAAGAAACTCTTTTGTTCTCTGGTTTTAAATGAGCGTTTTACATTTTTAGGCGTTGGCTGTTGCTTTCACTCCTGCTGATCTCATAAATTCAAGCACAAAATTTGGTTAGAAAAAGCCTAAAGTCATAGTGGGCTGTGGTTGTATTACAAAGCAGTGAAATAAATCTACAGAGCCGTGAAAACTGTTTTCAGAGGAAGGGTTTTCAGATTTGCAGACAATCAAATGGTTGCCTCGTATTTTGACAAGTTCTAGAACCTCATCTGGAACCAGAGCAGGTGGAACGGCAGTGAAGAGGTTTTAGTTGAAGAACCAAATGTAGTTCATTAAAATACATGATTCACACTGATAATTGTGAGTTTTACTTTTATTCTTCTAACTTTTATTCTTTTTAAACTTCTTTAAGAAGAATAAAAGAAAAAACTGCTTCACTGTGCTTTAAACTTTTAATTGAATCAACTTGAATACCATGTCATATTTTGAAACTGAAAAAAAAAAAAGAAAAGCCTTGAAAGGTTATTTGAGATGAAATCTTGAAATCTAATAAAAAAAAGGTTTTGCAAGATTGAAATAAAGTTTTGAAGGTTTGCATAATGTCAGACCTGGACTAGCAAATCCAAGACAGGCAGAAATGTACGAAATGGAAGATGGACAGCAGTAAGACAGGAGGGAAACTGAGACAAAAGTAGGACATGCAAATGACATTTGGTCGGGAAGGAGCATGAGTAAAGCAGAAATGAACAAAGACACATTCATGGAGGTTTTAGTCGTGGTTAAAGGGCTGCGTATGCACTGGAAACAGTAATAATAGCATTAGACATTGCAGCGTGTGAAAAGAGTGTTTGACATATTTTCAGCCTATGAAAACATTATGCAAAACTTCAACACTTTAATATATTTCAACCTTTCAAACATATTCATCCTGTAATACTTCTGCAGAACGTGGTAAAATGAAGCTTCTTCTCCTTGAACATTTTACTTTGGTGCTCTATTCACTTGGTCACCTGTGTCTCCTGAGGCATCTGCTCCCCAAACACACACACACACAGTCACTAAAACATATGCATTCTGTGACAAGCAACAAGGCTCACATTATGTTTATTCTTCACAATATTAAGTATGATAAAACACATAGGTCTAAAAAAGTTCTCTCCCTGAATCACACGCGCTCGCTCTGTGTTGAACGTAAGCTCGGAGTCGTTCATGGCCTGTGGGATTTTGGTTCAGTTTGAAATTCTTGTCTCTTGTCTCGGCTCAGTGGGACTAATTTGAATTTAGTGAACAGTTTGTTCTGTCTTTGATTGCAAGTAGGATCAGGATCGGTTTCCCACTGTTTCCAGCTTTAAGAGTTACAAATGAATTACATTTAATGTTAACAAGGATTTAGGAGTTTATAGTTTAGGTATGTAGGTCATGTCTCCGTCTGGAGTGATTCACGGTGTGCAGCAATCAGCTCTGCTGAATGTAACTAACCTGAGTCCGTTGTTTTTATATTTAACTGAAGCCCAGCCCATTAGTTTGTTTGCAAATGCCAGCATCACAGAGACACATCGGCAGGTGAGCTGCACGGTCTGATGTTGTGAAATTTCTGACTGCAAGTTGAAAAACAGAAAGAAGTGGTTGAATGGAGAGGAAAGAGTTACCAGTTAGCTCTGCTGAGATTTGAAAAATGACGTATAGCACACGGAGAAAACAGAGTGGCATGCACATGATACAAGTCCTATTCTGGGGAAGTTATATAAGAGAATATATATTGCTTAAAGCAAACTCTTTGCAGAAGTTGTTTTTTTTTTTTTTTGTGTGTGTGTGTGTGTGTGTGTGTGTGTGTGTGTGTGTGTGTGTGTGTGTGTGTGTGTGTGTGTGTGTACACGTGTATGTGAGTGCACTCACACAAATGTGCATATTGATCAAGTAAAAACAACATTTCTCTTCCAAAGTTCGAGGGCACCTACACCCTTGATTTTACTGACGGGGTTTTGAAAAGGTGTTTTCTCCCCAAATCAGTATAAACAGCTGGAGATGGGTTGTTTATCTGCTCTACATAAGAGGTTTCATCAAATTCTCTGGAAAACCTTTGGCTTTTAGGAAAAATTACTTCCAGTCTCTGAAAGTTTCTTGAAATGACTCATCTGGAAACATAATGAGTTCTTGGAGAAACGATTTACAGGCTGAGCTATTTGCAGGTGAGATATGTGTTTTATATATTGTGCTTCTGCTTGCATGTCAGTGTCTAACAGTGAAGCACATTGTTTTCTAATTTGGTCCATATTTCTGTTAACATTAACATCGCCCATTGTCTTGTTTTGCATTTCAATCTCATTACCTTGTTTCATGATGACTGGAACATCTGTCCAGGGACAGTGCATGAAAAATAGCGTCCTGGCTAACCCATACATTTACAGCAATGTTTATTAATGTTCCTGTTAACACAACAAACACATTAAAGACACGTGGGTGAATAAATCTAGTCATTTCTTGTAATTTACATTTTTCATTGTATACACAGGATCCTAAGTCCTTAGGTCCAAGTAAATATTTTAAAAATAACTATATTTTGTAGGTATGATAGGCTTTTGATGCCAGATGTCGACTGACTGAAAAGTGAAGGAAACTGAGCGAGGCAGCAGGTGAGAGAAAGAAAAACAGAGGTGTGAATAGGGTGGGGACGACAGGGAGAGAGGAAACAGAGAGAAAGAGAGCTGGCATGAAAACCGTATGTTAATCCTGCAAATAATATTGTAATATTGTTTTTAGCCCAAAGCTGATGAATTTGGCAGTGAAAAGCTATGAGGTTGGCGGCAATTCAGCCCCAGTAATATTTTTAGTGTGTTACCATCAGGGTGAAAACACACCAGCCACCAGTCAAATGCCAACTATGAATACATATAAATAAATACATAAATTAATTCAGTTGTATGTTTGTGTATTCTGTATTAATTTGTAGGTAATTAGTATTTTTATTTTTCATTTCTAAAATCGCTCTTGATTGACAAACAAAAATTTTGGTTTGGATCTTCTTGTGCAACACACATTCGTTACACAGCATCATTTGATGTGCATTAGTTTAGCACACAGGATGTAGCCGGAAACCAAGGTGGTAACATTAAGTACACTTTCTGACTCATTAAATGGGACTTTTTCATTATATATTCCAGGTCAATTCAGATTTTTATTTATTTGTTTATTTATTTTTAAGCTAAAAAACATGGATGACTGAGCTAATCAGACAAAATTACTGAAAACACCTATGTGGTTGTGTAGGGGCTTTAAGGTCTGCACAAACCTTGATAATTAGATTCAGTTACCAGGTGTAGGAATGTGCATAACTTTGTGTACAGCACCTCATTGGTCACCCAGGTGAAGAAGGGTTCAGCTGATTTTACCAATGCAATCTGATACCAACAGACTTTACATTCGTTATTATGTGCCAGCATTTCACTCTAAAACGGGGACTTTTTTGCCAGAGTGTGTCAACAGCCTGGCAAAAAGTCAGAGTCCCTCAGGAATGTTGGGTTTGATGCCGGGTTTGCTGAATAAATAAAAAGCACAGATAATATGTTCAAATGCTTGAAATGACCTGTGTTTTACACCGTCGGTGGCAAAACCTCCGAGGGTGGGTGTAAAAACTGGATGTGGTGGGTGAGTGTTAATTAATCATGAAGTTAATCTTTACCTAACTTTAACCAAACAGTTGCTGTTTTCATCATCCATTGATTAGACTTAATCACATCCATTTGTGTGTGCGTGTGTGTGTGTGTGTGTGTGTGTGTCTGTGACTGTGTGTGTGTCTGTGTGCGTGCTCAGGAGATGCTGCAGTGTGTGACAGACAGCTCAACATTATCTCTGCTGCACACACCACTCTGCTCCTCTCATGACCCATTTAACTTTCTCTGTACACCACTCCCGTTACCTATGGCAACGCATGGCTCGAGCACACGTGTGTTGAAGAGGGAATTAGTGTGTGTAGTTAGTTGTTAGAGTCTTGAGAGATTTTTGCTCGATCTGAGGCCGTCTCTCTCTAACCTTGGCTGCGTACTTTTAGTTTCCTAAACTTGATCTGACTCAGCCATGGCTCAGTTCAGTTACACCTAAACAACATGTTTTATTGTTTATTTTTGGGGGGTGAAACAGGAGCTGCACACTTGGTCTGTTTTCAGTTACAAAAAGAGACGAAAAGCTATAAACTAAGCAATGAAGCGTGTTCTGTAACTGTCTAGTCTCTTCAGCTTCTGAAG
This sequence comes from Toxotes jaculatrix, assembly GCF_017976425.1. Classification (NCBI taxonomy): domain Eukaryota; kingdom Metazoa; phylum Chordata; class Actinopteri; family Toxotidae; genus Toxotes; species Toxotes jaculatrix. The sequence continues at coordinate 28,108,683 of NC_054396.1, read as the reverse complement.
GTTCGGCTGTTTTCCAAAAGTTCAAACACTGAGCAGTGTAACTTTGTGTGTGTTGTTACTTGGAGTCTTCATGCCCAAAGATCAAAGTTGCAGAAGCTGTTCAGCAAACACACCATGATTCACAGGACAGTGGTCAAATCATCGAGGCACTATCAGTCACAGTGTCCCTTCATTTAACTTGTTTATTGTTTCTCTGGCAGGACTTGTGATTTTGCATATTGTTTCTATACAGTACCATTGAGTGTCTCTTGTCAGTCATATCATATCCTTTTCATTTACCATGAATATATTTATCTCTCTCACTCTCTTTTTGCTTTCTTTTTTTTAAGCCCATGTCTTTACCACTCGTTCCCCTATAGGTTTCTCTATCTCTCTTCATGTCTGTCTCGCTCTGTGTGCCACAGTTTTTCTCAAACACTTCCCTCCTCCTATGTCGGGAGAAGTTTTTCACTCAAACTGAGAGAAGAACCCGTTGAAATTTCTGAAATATGACCTGGTTTCTACGTCCTCCTTGGTTTACGCTGACATTGTGTGTGTGTAGGTGTGTGTGTGTGTGTGTGTGTGTGTGTGTGTGTGTGCACGCGTGCGTGTGCTCATTTCTCCTGAATTTACTCGTATGTCACTCAGGGAGAAGGAGCCAGAAAATCTTCAGAAACATTCAGAGAATATATGTATATGTGTATGTGTGTGTGTGTGTGTGTGTGTGTGTGTGTGTGTGTGTGTGTGTGTGTGTGTGTGTAACCCAGAAGAATCAAGAGAGACCAGTAGAGAGAAAGTGTTTGCTCTGCAGTTCTCAGCTATAATTTGTCCTCCTCCCCTCTTCTCTCCCTCCCTCGCTCTACATCTCTTCTTCCTCACTTTACCGTTCCCCTCCCATTTCATTTCCCATTCCCACCTTCTCTCTCCTTCTGTCTCTGTTCCTCTCTTTGTAAAAATACCTTTGCTGGAATGTGTGTGTGTGTGTGTGTGTGTGCGTGCATGTGCATGTGTGTCTGTGACTAATCGTCTCGCTTTTTTCACCGGTGCAGTGCAGAGGTAGACTCTCGTACAAGTCACCTCAGCTCTGACTTGACTCATCAGCACTACAAATTCTCCATTACAGAGGCACAGCTACGTGCATGTATCCAGAATCTCTCCTGCAGCAGCACTGCACAAAGTTCTTCTTCAGTATTTCAATGTAGAAAACCAGTGTCAATCATCTTTGAACCAGTGACCTACCTTCCAACTTTGGACTAAACTAAAAGGAGAGTTGTCAAGAAGACGGGCAACTTTGCAGTAGAGTGGGACAGCTACGTCTCTGGACCAGTCTCAGACAGTATTACCCAGTATGTAAGAGGCAGTGGAGGGTAGCTGGGTTAGCTGGAGAAATCATTAAATGGGGCCTGTGAGGGTTCTCAGCCTTAACAATTACAAATTGCCCCCGAGCAACCCACAACTGCTCCCACAAAGCATGCTGCTGACATTAGCTTCTAGTCCAGCTAATTTAGTACCTAAAAACCTGATATACTGCATTTGTCACCTTGATTTATTTTTATTGAACGTTAACAAAATCCTTTATTGTAACACATTTCCAGAAACATAGTGCAGCAATAGCACCAGGAAAGGTATTTGCTCTACTGAGAGCCATTCGAGTTGTGCTTTTGTTGATACTGTGACAGCAGACCTGACGCTCCACAGTGTGAAATTCTTCGTTTCGTTCTCGTGTGGAATTTCGGTATTCGTATATTGATGTTTTATGGTCAGCGATTATGCCTAAGATTAAATCTCATGGACAGGTCTGAAAGCTAAGAGAGACCCTTTGTTTGTTTGTCTGCCAGCTACCTAATTTGCATATTGGAGTCTGATCACAAGTGGGCAGAGTTGATATAAGATAATGAGCCTGGATACTATAAAGGCTAAGTTAGAACTTTACTGACCCTTTAATTGCGTTACGTAACTGCGTGTACGTACATGGCGACTGTTAACTCTACAGGTGATTCATAGGGAAAGGCAGCATTCACAAAGCCAGTGCCGAGCTATTCACTGCAAGTAAGTTGTTTGACACCAATTTTTTTTTTTTTTTTTTCATGTCTAAATCTGCCTCAGGAAGCATCACGCAAATTTATCCAAGGTGTCTGGAAACCTGCTTGGCTGTCACTTCATCACTTCACTCCAGTTCACACTGCTTTATAATTTAGCAATCACAGTACAATCCTACTTGTTAGACTTGGATCATTGCTCAACACGACGGCCAAGGCTGGGGGCAGGAAAACAAAAGCTAAGGAAGGGAGTGGGAGAGATTGATGGACAAGGGAGGGGAGAGACAATAATTCAGATACAATAAGGCCTTATGAGGAAAAAGTAAGCCTTTTGTTAGTCCTTATGTAATGATGTCTTTTTAAAGATTAAAGGAAAAATGGTTGAGAATGTTACACTTAAAATTAGTTTTGACACTTTTACTTTAGCACAGTTTTACCACCAGTCAGTTTGCTTCTCGTCCAAATCAAATCAAAAACCCTGAGCTTTATTCACTGTGGACTAGGATTATGTGTTTGGTGGCATACTGTAGGTAATTTGCAGTTTTTGTTGACATGCACACCAATGATTTGCATGAAAACTACCTGTGCAGTGTTTACTTTAAGCATCACAGGCAAAGATTTGCCCACGACCAAAGGAATATTTATTAATACTGGGCAATACACTTGCTAACTGTCTCTCAACAAGCAAGATCGAGAAGAATATGAAGCAGCAAACAACAATGTATGTTTATCTGTATGCGTATGTATGTAGACATATGATTTACATCATGCCGACCATCATGGCAGCTTGAATGGGAAAAGTCTCACTCTGAGTTTGCCTCACCAGATTACGAACCAATGACAGCTGTCACATGGATCATAATAATAAAAATATTTTTTTCATGAGATTGAGTTACATTAAGCTGTCATCCTGCAAGCTCACAAATTTTGGAAGTAGAGGGGAAGTTAATATTTGCTCTGCTGTTATTTCAAATCCCTGTTCACTTTATGATGTATGGCTTTAATATTTTATTATTCCTGCATTCCTTTGGTTCTAATCCAGTCGTATCCACAGTATCCGGTCCCACACTGTATAAGACTCTCTGGATTCTGCCTTATTTCTCTTTTGGTCAGCAAGCCCAGTTATTAGTGTCATTGCCTTGACAATGCACGTCCACGAATTTGGCGGCTGGAGCTTCTGAAGGAGCTCTGAAGGGAGGGGGTGAATTTGTTTGTCTGCCGAGTTCAAATATCATCAGTCTGTCTCCAGAGTCGCTTACTCCTCCTTTAACCAAATCTGCTCCTCAGCACATTTATCAGGGTGCAGTTCACTTTATCCCAACTACGTTTGCCTCAGTAGCTTCTGCTTTGCCTTCCAAACATAAGAAACTGCTGGCTATTAGATATCCTCATTTATCTTTTTATACCGAAAACTCTTGCATATTGAATACTGAAGTGCAATAATTGGTTGAAGTTACATTTCCTAAAAAAATCCAGCTGTCGGAGGAGGATGGACTCCTGTGTTTTCAGGTATCTGTTTGCCCTGTCACAAGTTGGCATTGCCGATTGGCGTTGTTCTCACCTCGCCAATTGACCTGTCACTGTGTGAAACCGTTCAAGTCAGTCCACCATCCAAGGCGAGGAACGGAAGAGTTTGAGTGAATTTAGAGCAGAGTGGAACCAAAAATGGGTCATGAGCCTCTTTTTTTTTTGTGGTTTGCCAACATGACACAAGGCTGTTTTAATGAGCCTGGTTCCCTGGGTGTCACACCCAAGTGCTTTGCACCAAATGCAAAGTGAATATGTAACCAGAAATATGAGATGTTCCGTTCCAAAGCTAATCACAAGGTGCCCCTTTGACATGGGCTGAATTCCACAAAAATCTATCAATTGTGAATGCTTTTTTTTTTTTTTCCATCATGTGGTAGTTCATAAGGACACCGGGGATCGTAGAGGATCCAAAATCCAAACAGAAAATCATCTGTCCTCTTATTATCATAAATCTGGGACCTGGCTTTCAAAAGGCTGAGTCAGACAAGCCTGTTTAAAAACTGCAGCTTTCAAATGTCATCTCTCGAGTTTTGCATGACTTTTGATTATTCATCTTTTTTTTTCTTATATTGCCTTTTCTTTACTTTTGTTGTTTTATATGAATCTGTGTCATGAATGCTGTGTTGTTTACTTTTATAAATCTCTGTATCAGTGCATACGTCTCTGAATTTGTGCTAAGTGTGCGTGTGTTTGTGTGTGTGTGTGTGTGTGTGTGTGTGTGTGTGTGTTTGCCTGTGTGTGTGTGTGTGCGTGTGTGTGTGTGGGAGGCGTGAATTGGGACACATTAATACTCTAATTGTATAATTAGGAGGAAGAAATGGTGGAAACAACAGGAATTAATGATAGATTTGTGTCCCATAAACATTCATGTTTTATTGAAACTTCCTCACTTGGGTTTTTCAAGTCATGACACAACCAGTCCGCCAACTCATCACAGTGTGTCCTGTTCATATTTTCAACCTTCTAAGAAAAGAAGTTAAGAAAATGAACTTGTTGTTTCTTCAGTTACTTTAACAGGACATAACCACATCCTGTTTGGTTATGGCCACCATTATTTATGAAGCATGAGTTCCAACTGCAGTTTTAAATATGAACATGTATGTATAAAAGCAAACTACAGATATGAAAGAGACCCTGAAATTCCACTCCACTTTGCAAAGGGCCTCTCCAAGGAAGCCCTGACTAAGCATGTTTTTCGTCATCACTTCTCTCTGGCACTGTCACGGTTCTACATGTTCTCAGCTGGGAGCTTCCCAGTGCAACCAGTCTTTTATTGCCGGACAGCTGCCATCTTCCCTGGATCAGCTGGAACTTAAGTGCTTTGCTCAAGAACAGCAGTATTTCTGGAGGGAGGCCTCTTGACGCCACCGCCCCCTTCAAGTGGATAATACCTAAGAATATAAGCTGCTTCTTATTGTGTAATTGTAATCACTCACAAATGGATGTGTGTGTGCGTGTGTGCGTGCGTGTGTGTGTGTGTGTGTGTGTGTGTGTGTGTGCTCAAAGTGTAAGTCATTTGAAGTTGAATAGCTGTGATTAATTCACACCCCCACTTGGTGAGACTGTTTCATAACCAGTTCATGTAGAGGACCAGTGACGCACACACACACACACACACACACACACACAAACTGCATACATCTCGTTATGAAACTTTGAACACCCTCCTGGCATCAGAAAATCATCCCTTTAAACCCCTCTAAATAAATTAATGAAAGAAAGCCAAGTTTGTAGAGCCTGTGTGAGTGTGTGTGAGTGTGTGTGAGTGTGTGTGAGTGGTGAGTAGGTGGGAGCTTTTTGTGTTTCTCTCCTTGTGAGGATCAACTAAAAGAGATAAATGAGAAAAATGATCTAAAGTGGATTTATTTATTATTTATTTGTTAATAATTTTAGTGGCTGTTTAAAGTTGACTTTTTGTGCCTTTCTACCAGTTAATTTATTACGTAACCACTCTTATATACATTATTGATCAGTAGTTATTTTTTTATTTACAAATAAAATGTGTTTTTGTTGTTTTGTTTTATCTGGAGCTCAGATGAAATGAGTCAAATGCAGTAAAATGAAGCTGAGAGTAGGACTCATCATAATACTTCAGTGTCAGCAGCGAGCATTGTAAGGGAGGGGAGTTCATATACAGTCATTTTACATAACTAACATCGTGGGAAGCACGACTTTTACTTTTTACTGAACTTTTTTCATTATCAGAATTGGGGGAGAATTCTTTAATGGTACGACAGTTGTACAGTGAAATGTAAAGTAACTCGTACCGTTGGATGTTGAAGGGATCCTCGGTAACTGCAACCAAAGTGTAGCCTTCCAGTTTATGTTGTCACATAGCATCCCGTGAGAGTCTTGAGTGAGTACACTGGGGTGTGTGTGTGTGTGTGTGTGTGTGTGTGTGTGTGTGTGTGTGTGTGTGTGTGTGTGTGTGTGTGTGTGTGTGTGCCTTTGCTTGGTAGTTTAACGTCCCCTGCAGAAGTCGGGAGGAAACAACTGGTTTTAGGTCTTGGAATCCGCTGACAAAGCCAAATGCTGAATGGAGTCTATTTCTGTCTTTCTCGCTCCTGCAGAGTATATGATACTTTGAAAGTTGTTATTCTGTGAGCGGAGGTCCTTTGACTGAGCAGGATGTCTGCCAGTCTGCAGCTGACCTCCTTTTCAAACTTCTGAGTCCAGCTTCACTTAGATTCTTGCTGGGAAGTTTCAGAAGTTGGTTTGTAAATAGAGACAGCAAGCAAGAGCGCTGACCGACGCTGTTAAAGTCAAACCAAACCCGACAACAACGATTCACTCTTGAGATTCATCCATTTTTTTTTTTAATATCCACAAAATTTCCAGTTAATGACTTGGTAATACCATTGTAAATATGACTGAGAAGCTGAATTAGCTCCTGTGTCTGAAAAACTAAAAGTCATTTTGTTGTTATTAGGTATATTTAGCCCTAATTTGATGGATATAATCCTACAGTGTAGGATTACACTGTAGGATTAGTGGCTCTTTATCCAGGGTCCATGAAGGAAAAAATGCTTTAACCAACCAAACAGAACTCTGCCATTTTTCCCTCCTGGCCTCATGTCAATATGAAATTCCAAATCTGAGAATATTTTAGCTTGGTGTTCTTTCATTGACGCTTCAAACCCGCAGATGACGCCCTCCTCTAAAGTGCTACTCTTTCGTAAGCATCTGGCTGAAGACACTCACACCCCTCCGTAACCTTCACGGGGCGACTTTTAATTTCCGCCCAGCAATCAGTTTTCTCAGGTGTCTCACTTTTCAAGGAGCGAAAACTTCACTGCGCCATCAAACTGCGTGTACAGATCGTTTCAGGTCAATGATTAAAACGCGTGTCCTAAACCCCCAGGTGAGTTTTCATTATAGCTACCTGGGGTTCACACCCTCATCTCTGCAGTGTGTGTGTGTGTGTGTGTGTGTGTGTGTGTGTGTGTGTGTGTGTGTGTGGGAGTGAGCAAGCAACCACAAAAGGCTGAGTATGTGTAATATATGGTATATACTTCTGTGTGTGACTGTGTGTCACTTTGTGTGTGAGGCGGCTAAGCAGAAGTGTCCACAGTGTGTGTTTTCCTGCCTACCTGCAGAGTGTGTGTGTGTGTGTGAGAGAGAGAGAGAGAGACCCTCCTCCAGAAGAGATGATGAGCTTATTATGGAGAGACACGAAATAGAGATTAAAGAGCAGATGAGAACAGGAAGAGGGATAGAGGGATAGAAGAGAGAAATGGGAGAAAAATGGACAGAGAGAAGGAGAGATGTGTGGAGAGAGAGAGAGAGAGACTAAGAGGGTTGGATGAGACGGAGGTGTTAAGAGAGACGAAGGGCAGGATGGATTGTGTTAGGGTCAAGCAGATAGGTGGAATGGATGGACAGAGGGAGGGTAGAAAAGATGGAATCAAAGACAGAGGTGTGTAGGGACGAACCGAAGAAGGAAGTATGGAAGAAAGATAATATCAAAGGAGAGGGCAGATAAAATGAAAGATTAAGGAAGGAATTTAGGGAAGAAGGAAAGAAGGAGAGGGTGTGGACTGATTGAAGAAGTTAGCCGTGGCGGCTGTTGTAGAATGAGACAAACTGTGTCTGTTAAGTGACAGAATGAAAAGTGTGTGTGTGAGAGAGGCAGAGGTAATGAAGCATAGAACTGCAGAGAGAGAAAAAAAAATAGCACCACGCTGAGTCTTTTTAAAAATGTTGCTTTTTCTATGAGAGTTCTGAAGGTTGGATGTGGTGGGGGTGAGGGAGGGGGGGCAAGGTGGGATGGGGGTACAGAGAGAGAGAGAGGGAGAGAGAGAGAGAGCAAGAGGAGGGGGAAAGTAAATGCACTGCCTCTCCCTTTCTCCCTCTCCTATCTTTTCCCTCAGTGTCTCACTTCTCTACTCGCCTTATACATTGGATTTTCTGTAAGCTGAAGACGGAGGAGGAAAAGGAGAAGAAGAAGAAGAAGAACAAGACAGAAGAAGGTAAAGAGCATGAGCTGAGCTGTCTGTGGGACTGAACCTGAGCAATTAAGTACTGCGTTGGAAAGGGAGAGAAGAAAATTGGAGGTAAAGAGGAAGAGCAGACCGAGGAGAGGAGGAGGAGGGATTCTGAGATAGCAAGAGAGCCACCGTGCTGGAGAGACGAGAGAAGAGAGAGAGAGAGAGAGACAAGAAACGAATAAGTGAAGAGTGGTGAAAGTTATCAGGGCTCCCAAAAAGACAGAGTTAGAAAAGAAAAGGCACCAGGAGGTGAAGAGCCAGGATGGACAAAGTGGAGCGAGTGATGAAGATGGTGAAGAGGATGTCGCCGAGGAAGAAGAGGAGAGAAGGCGGAGGAGGAAGAGGAGGAGGAGGACCAGGAGAGCTGGAGAGCCCGGACACCCTGTGTGACGAACTGTGTCGCTTCAGCCTCTGCATCAGTGGTGAGAGGTCGCACCACCCTGTGTGTGTGTGCGTGTGCGTGTGCGTGTGTGTGTGTGTCTTCATCTGAGAAATGAAGTGTTAACGAGTGTCTGTGTTTTCAGGACACACATTGTACACTCGTGTTTCTTTTGCTCTTTGAATATGACTTTGCGATACAGCAACATTGTGCAGCTGAATTTGTAGACAGCAGCGTGTTTGTTTGTTTGTGTGTGTGTTTGTGGTGGCGAGAGTCTTCTAAAGGAGGGGAGTGTTTTTTTTTTTCACACACATAAAAACAAGATTCTGGCATTCGCCAAAATGAAGTGTGTAAATGAGCTGAGCTTGCTGTAAAGAGTCTGTCAGCTCAGTGTTGGTTTCATCAGAAAAGAGAACATTCAGTCATTCGGTGAAATGACTTAAAACGAGCCACACGTGTTCTTCACATGAGGCGTCTCATTCTCATGTGAGTAATGACTGTACAGCACCGGTTGATTGGTAACACTGCTTTCGTAGCGTTGCTACTGTCATCCGTGTTTGTTTATACTTGTCACTGACTGATTGATGCGTCTGCTGTCAAACCACACACACGCCCAAAACGTCTTTTCTTTACAGACTCATCGGGTCGTGACTTTAAGTTAGCTGCACTGTGTCTCTGACACATTATACTGAAATATACCTACTGTCTGGTTTTTTTTTTTTTCTGCTGCCTTTTCACTAACATCCACTCACAAAAACTAAAGTGTAAAACTCAAATGGGTTTTTGTTAAAATGGTCAACGATGCTCTGTTAATGATTCATGTAACCTGGTGTGTGTCTGCCCAGTCGGACTCTGGTGACGTTGCTGCGTCTCTTCTCTGAGTAATTCATTATCACAACTGATGCCAAAAATTGGTCCTGGTGAAGAAATATTTCAGCAGTGACAGGACAGACAAATGCCCGTTCGCTGCCTTGATGCCACCCCGTACGAGCTTTAGACTTGTCTCTGTAGTGGCGATGGTGGCCTGAAATCTATTTGCGGACACAGACGTGATGCATATTAAACTCTTCAGAGACTGGAAAGAAACTGGCGCTGCTGAGATGTCCAGGACATTTGTCTCCCGCAGGGGACAGAAAAGTTTGGCTCTCGGTTTTCCTCAGACACGGTTACGTTGTGTGTTTGCCAGTATTTCCTGCATCGCTGTTCAGTTGACTTAATTAGTTGATGCTACCATTTATTTAGCTCTGAGCTGGTTAGTGTTGATGCTATAGTTTGTTAGATACCTCATGTTCTTCAAAGACTTTGGAAGGCACTTCGCCAGAGAGTTCAGATTTTTTTGTGAGATTTATTTTTTTTTTAACTTGCTTTGATCGTAAATAAGCAACTCAGTAAGAAGAGAGACAGGGTGAGTGCGGTAGGAAGCGTATATGGAAAACTGTGCAGTGGTAAAAGTTATGTGTGAGTGTGCTTATTTTCCACCCCCCCCCCCCCCCCCCTCTCCCAATATATCCTTTCATCAAACAATCTTTCTAATCACTCAGCAGAAACAACAGCAGCCAGACTTCAAACAGCATCAAACAACCATCAGAAAACCAACCATCACTCTGCAGGCGAGGAAAGGTCACTTTGAAAACAAGAGGGAACGTGAGCACATCAAGGCAAACATCCCATAATCCCCCTCTGTTCTAGCACAATAGATTTTTTTTTTTCTCATATGACTTATGGCATTTGTTGGCTGCTTTTTATCTTGCGTATCTAACAGCAACAGGAGATCATAAATGTTTAGTGTGGCTGGTGTGGATGCAGAAGGGTTAGACCCGTGGATTGCTTCACCAGTATGTACAGCAGTATTTATGTTTGCCTCTTGTTCTAATGCTGGATGTCAGTTAGCAAATCATCTTCCCTATGATTTATTGGAGGTGATTACACCGGGAGTCTACGATAGTCTCGTACAAAAGTTTCATTTCCAAAATGTCCCTGTTTCCTCGTCGATAAAAGTCGGTAAAATTTATTCATTCACATATGCAAACGCCTGTCTGAACAGATGTGTCTTTAGTTGCCTTTTAAAAGAATCCAGAGAATCAGCAGACCTTTGGTTCTTTTTAGGCAAACAGCTCCTGGGTCAGAGTCGTGTCAGTGTAAATATATCACTGTTGGTTTTGTTTTTTTCCGGGCAATCGTGGCGTCCTCTGCTGACCTGTGACTTCTCCACCGTGACAAACGGTTTGTAGAAGGATGTCAGCCTTCTAAATTCCTATCAGTCAAAGACACACCTTTGACAGTACAGCTCAATCTTCCTTGTTAACTGCAGGTTCTAACGGCAGCCTTCCTCCTCCCCACATAAGTGCACTAACTGACAGATGGTGATAGAAGCAGTCTACAATAATCTGAGAGGAGAAAGCATAAAGCAATTTGCCTGGTGTCTCTGAACAATGGATGCATGTCTGTGTGCAAGTGCTGAATGTGTGTTAGCTGGGGAATTACTGGATGGACTAAAATGCAGGAAATTATGGGATGCTGGAAAATATTAACCTTGCCTTGAGACCTGGTTGGACCATCATATCTGTCTCAAAGCATTATTTTCTCTTGCCAAAATGGCTCTGTGCCACAAGAGAGTGGCAATAAAACTACCGACCGTTATCTTTTGCTAAATTTGAATGAGCATAGCGGATGTGCCCTGCAGCAAATATTCAGATTTACCTAAGGGAAATTCCTTGAAAGCCAGAGTCAGGCACAGGTAGAAAGCAAGCTGCACATGCAATCAGAGGAAAATAGCAGTTGACATGTTGACATATGTACGAAGAGCAACGTGCTCAGGTGCAGATGCATGATCTTAACTAACTGCGAACACTTCAGTCCATCCACTGTAAATATTTCAAATTTGAGCCAAACTAGTTGTGTATTTTGGTGCATGACATAATAATGTAGATAGAGTTGATTTGGAAACGATGTGTGAAATCAAAACTTTAGGTGTAATAATGGTCTGGATGAAAAGTTTTTATACAGAGGTGAGGTTTTAATATATTTTGGGTCACAAAGCACTTCAAATCGTGTAAAATAAATAAATAAATAATAGGGTTTATTTTACCTTAATTCAATTCAATTAATAATTAAATTCAATTATTTCAATTGCAAAAAATGCAACTGTTATGGAGTTTAAAATTAAATCTAATTAAATGGCACAGTGCTTCGATTTAACTGTAGTACAGTTTATCAAGGTTGATTGTACAAAGGACAGTGAATACTTCAGGATCGTGTGTGTCTGTGTGCTGTGGTGTGTGAAAACTGACTAACTTGTGATGGTTAAGGTTAGAGTAAGAGGTTAGGGAGTACATTATGCCAATGATCCCCACGAATGTGATAAAACAAGTTCACGTGCGTGCGTGCATGCGTGTGCACTGAAATGATTGGTTCCACTGTGGAACACCAGCAGCGGCTGACAGGTAATGCAAACAAGATATGTGGTCTGGGTGGGAAACTACCACCACCCAAACCTGGCTCCTGGAATCAAACATTCACCTTTTCTGGAGCTGTACATGAAAAAACAACACCTGGAACATATGAAAAGCAACAGAGAGAGAGAGAGAGAGACAGAGAAAAATATGGAGGCTCTTATGTTTCCTCTATCGACAGCACCGACCAGCTAAATCAGGCCGAGCTTGTTGCATACTGATTTGTGGCATGTGGCATGATGTCTTCGTACTGAAGCTCAAACAGTCCTCAGCGTTTGACTTTACGTTTTAACATTTCACCTGAAGCAAGAATTTTTTTATGTTTAAATCTGACTGAACTTCAACCAAACTTCAGTCATTTTGCGGCAGTTTTAGAAGACATACTGCTGTTCTGATCATAGGGTCAGACAAAAACAGTGGGGTTGTTTTTGAAGGCAATGGCCAAAACAAATTGTTTGTTTGCTTGTTTACACTTTTGGAATAATGTATATTTAAAACGCTGTCTAAGAAAACTGTGAAGTGAACAGAAACTCAACAAAAACTAATGGTTTGTTAATGCATGCTTTGTTTGTTTTATTGTCAGCCTGTGTTCCTTCCGTATAACTGTTTGTGGTGGGGCAAAGGTTCTCTTACATACTGTATTTGGAATAGGTGATTTCATTTTTAGAACGTTAGACTGGCAGAAATATCTCTCAGGAACAGCTGGAGCCAGTTTACGATGATAATGAGAAATTATTATTAACCACAGGACAAATGCCTGTAAATATTTGGCTGTGACTGGTGTTTTCCTGCTTTGCACCAACACTGGCAGCCAATAACCGTCATTCTGGGACTCCACTGTCATTCTAACCATTTTATCATTACTTAAAAATAATGAACCTGGCAGGTGAGTTTAGGGATGAATTTTCTATCACAGCTACCGTGGACAAAAGAAATTAGTTTCCTGGCTTGTTCACAACAACTGAAGTGGCTGAAAGGCCTGTTAACTGGAAAAATAAGTGGATGCACATGAAAAGCACCACAGATGGAGGGAAAAAAAAAATTTAAATCAGTTTAAATCAGCCTGTTGAAAGCTGCTCACAAAGGCTAAAGAGGCTGAACGGCATCCACAACTAGCTAAATGGCTACATCAGCATCAAAAGCGTAACAGAGAAGGAGGATAATTGAATATTCTGGTAAAAAAATAAAAAAATAAAAACAACGGCAGATCACAGCAAACAGGGAAGGAACCAAACAGGGAAGGTAATGAAATGTGACATGAGAGACCTGCTCCAAATGGGTGAATAACATCATGCTGGCAGCCACTACAGCACACTGCCTGAGGTAAATCCAAACATCACTGCCTGCCTGTGCAGGACTGTGACCTACATGACAGCTTACACTTTAACAGGCTACATATCAGTGTTGATGCAAATCTTTTATTTAAACTTCTGTCCCAGGAAGTGGTTTCACTGTCACTGGAACACGTTCAACATCTTTCTCAATATGCTGAGTGGCTTTGCTCCTACAGTCTTACTTGAATCCAGCAGCATCTGGTGGCTAATGTTAGAGAATTTCTTTTGTGCTGTGTAACAGACTGACTCGAGGTTTAGCAAATTTAGCAAATTTCTTCTTTAATTTCCTGCTTGTCTGTGCGTAATCTCCTGAGATTAACCTTTGAAACAGACCGAAAATACATCCAAATTAAAATGGCAGAAGTGTCAAGGCCAGAAGTGCCAACATGGAAAACTGATTCTTTATGCCAGAGCATTACTTTCACTATTTCAGCTACTTAAGGGCTTATGTCTCTTGTGGTTTGGTCAGTAAGAGTTTTTTCATAGAATTAATATAAAGTTAAATTCGCGTCCTTGGAGGTTAGATCTCAGTAATGATTTTAAATCAGCATTTACAGAAATTGGATCCAGTAATTACAGTACAGAGTAGGTGAAACTGAGTGTTTTGACAAAGGTTGCCTGTGAAACTAAAGTTAAGGAAGTTAAAGTGCAGGATATGAACTAACATTAATCCCTGTGCAATCTACTAAATTGTACTGGATCAAAGGTCACGCCTACACAGTGGGAAATGATCAGCCGGTCTCCCTACAATCCTTTAGAGAGCATACTGAAAGCAGCTGGAAAACTTTGAAAGTGAGATGAAAGTTTACTTTCATTCTCCGCCCCCGCATAGAAAAGGTTTTCATTTAAGAAACACTTTACATTCACTGTAGGAAGGAAGATTGATACCTGATGGGTACTGCTCAATTTTTTAAAAACCCACCACTGAGAGGAACGGAACGCTTCACATTTCTTCCTTTCAACAAGATTCAGCACCGATTCCACTCAAACACTGACTTTTTCATAATGCATGGGTGTCTTTTCGCTGCATGAATACACAAGTGCAAATAAAACATGACGTACGCACAAGTTGGCATGGGGCGCCGTTGATGCATAAACATGAAACAGGGGAAAGCTGAAGCGAAACGGAAAATAATGCAGTTATACTCTGTTTCCAAAAAGGCGGAAACTCCAGGGGAAAGAGCCATAGTTCAAGTTTGTTTTCATACTTTTATTCTCCATCTGACTTTGGTGCTTAACCAGATCAATATACTGGAGCACTATCTTTAATCAGGTAGTTGCGAGAGCTGTGTAATGAAGTGAGAGTGTGAACAATCTTTGACCCATAACCTGCACAAGTGATTGCTTGTGATACCGATGACGCAGGCGTGAAATCCCAGTGCTGGAATCTGTAACAAGTTGCTCCTGCAGCCACCACATTTCTTATGCAACTAATGAGAAATATCCTGCACAGCACCGAAACGGCACGAAATGTGAAGAATGAAAATGTCTAATTGTAGACATCTATCGCACAGTGTCTGTCATTATAAAATACAGTTGGCAAGAAACATGAGTTACTGAGGCCAGGATGCTGCATCTTCAGTCTCAGACATGGTTTAGTGTATTTATTTTTAGGGGGTATGTTTTTTTTTTTATTTTGCAGCTGGAGTGACCCAGTTTTGCCTCGGGGATCAACAAAGCTCATCATATCCTCTTACTTATCTTACTGGATACATCTGAAACTAGACTGATGGCGGTGTTATCATGTTATCTTTTCAGTGAGAAAGTAGCAGATTACACAGCATTATAGGAGCACTCACAATCTGTACTGACAGCGGTTATAAAGATACGTGTGATTTAATTCCTTCTGTGGGATAATTTATGTTTCTGTGGCTGGTATCTTCTACTTTTTTTTTTTTTTTTTTAGATGTGCCACTTTACCCAAACCTTAAAATGATGCCTCGTGAATTGCACCTATTCTGTTTGATTCTTTCTGTAAATAAACCAACCTACTGAAACCAACCGTACTTTGCAGAACCTGCTGTAACTGAGTGTAAACAAGTCGAACTTAGGAACTTCATCTAATCGTACTTTCACCAAATCTTAACCAGCTGTAACCAAAACCAACTTAATGTGACAATCTGTCCTGAACAGTGTGTTGTTTTATGCCACGCATACATCTGTACAGTGCAGTTTAAATGTACATATGGTTCCATCTTGTACTATGTGAGCGCAATTTCAAATCAAGTGCCAGCCTGATGCGCCTAAGCATAACATCACTGTCCACGCTGTTCAGAATGAATAAAATTACCAAACAATAGGTTTTTGTCCTATGAAACCACAGGTGCAGCGTGCAGTGGGTGCTCCACTTTGTACTGCAGCCTCTGACATCTGCTAAATACATGCGCTAGTTTCTTGGTACAAAAAGAATCAGTGTATATGATGGGGGATAAAGTCCACAGTCCTCATTCTGAGGCTTCAGCAAACCGAGTCAGACAGGTCAAACGGGCATCCACCAAAGCTACAGTCTTTGTTGCTATTCCAGTTCAGCAACAAGCGCTGTACATGGAAGCACAAGAGGGAGTTTCATACCAAAAAAGAAAAAAAAAAAAACTGACTTTGAAAAATACCCACTTGACTTGTCTTACTCAGACAGCTGAAGCCTCGTGTTGCTTCAGCTGAACTCTGGAAATCAGTTTTGCACAGAACAAGGACTGTGGATTTCATCCTCCATCACTTCCACTGAAAACACTTGCGGAGGGGATTTCTTAGCGTCTAGTGTGGACAAAAAGACCTGTTACTGCAACCAGTAACCCCTTCATTATTCATACGGGCCTGTCAGCACTATAAAAAGACAGATTTAAAGAAATTGTAAGCCTATCCTTTAAATCTGGAATGTCCTGTAACATCCGGGCAAGGTTTCCTCACTACGTGTCCAACCAGACTGACAGCTGTGATGCACCATGTCTTATGGAATTGATAAATGTCTCAGATGTTTTAAATTAGGAAAATCCTCCTGGTGTTCAGCCCGAGGTATCAGATGTGATGGTTGCTGTGTCTGTCTGTCTGTCTGTCTGTGTGTGTGTGTGTGTGTGTGTGTGTGTGTGTGTGTGTGTGTGTGTGTGTGTGTGTGTGTGTGTGTTCGTGAGACACATTAGCAGCTAAATTTAGGCGTTAAATCCCCCTTTTCTTTTGCTCTCTCATCTCTCCACCCCCAGTCCTCTTTCTATCTCACTCTTTTGGTCTCTCTCTCTCTCTCTCTCATATCTCTCTGCTTCTCCCTTTGCTCTCTCGTTCCCTCTCTCTCTCCCTCTCGTACTTTGCCCTCAATCTCTTTCTCTCTGGGTGATACTACAGTTGTGTGGGTGGATGTTTCATTCCTCCAGCACTAGAACCTTCTAACCTGCTATAACTGGCTGCAGCTCTGCATGTCATTTATCCTCCTGCTGCTGCTGCTGCTTTGTTTTGTCTTAATTTGCTCTTTTCAAATGTGTGAAGCACATTTGCGATGTGTTGATTGCTGATCTTGATAGATTAGTGAAGCACTTGTTTTATGGAAAACAAGATGGAAATGTAGCATCAAATGTATTAATCTACATAATAATATACACTTAGAAATGATCACATCAAGTGTTGTATTATTTTTTCCTCTTTTTTCTTTTGATAATTTAATAATGTAATGTGTTCTGCCACCAGAGATGATAAACTGTGTCTGGGATTAGTTTAGTGCGGACCAAGCCGACCATTGTACCATTATCATGGTTTGTGTTTCATTTATTTTGTGGATTTTATTTTATGAACATTTACAGGATGGATTAGTGTGTTGTATCTTAATATTGTTCTTTAACTGGTGGTAAATATTCCATTGCAGATATGTTTATGAAGAAGTTTGCACTGTAAGACTGTTGCATGGCCACAAACCTGTGTGTTTTTTCTTTTTCTTCTGAGCAGCTTGGCGCAGGCAGAGTGGCCTTGTTGTTTATGGTTAATGCTTTGTGTTTTCTGCATCTCTTAACCAGTATTAAGTCATAATTCTTTACCCAGTTCCCCACGTGAATAATAACTGTTATCCTTGAGGTGCGAAGGCAAAATTAGTATGACATTATTAACAGCATAGCAAAGCATTTTATGGTGAAGGATGTGTGGTTGGGAAAACACAGTGTGACTGCTGTTTGCATCACATTAACCCTGACCACAGTCCTTCCCTGACTTCTGTCCTGTGTGGTGGAAAAATACTTTCCTCCTGATGAGAAGTGAAATAGAATTCTTTAGACAGTTATTGTCTTTTGATGTTTTATTATAAAATAAGGTTTACAGAGTAATCAATTTCTGCAGAAAGGACAGAGCTCACGCAGCAACACCATGCTACAGAGGTCTGACCCCGAGCTCCATGTTGCCAGGGCTTTTAATGTCTCTTTCTCACATACCAGGATTGCAGGGACGGCAGGCAAAGAATACAAGCTCGAGGTCAAGTGATAAAATTAATGAGCAACTGAGATAAAGTGTAAGTTATGCTCAGAGACACCGGACAGCAACAAAGATAAAGAATAGACAGTCTTTGTCCAAGACATAAGCAGGTGTCCTCACAAAGCACAATGAACAGCATACTCAGCACATTAGGTCACTTCAGGTCAAGTTATATGTACTTCACACAGAATTGAATATACAAGTTTATGAGAATATACGAGTGTATGATAGGAGAATATATGGCTATATGATAAATTGACATTACAATTCCCCCTTTGGCCATAAAATGGCCACACAAAAGTATATACAAATTTATCATATCATCAGTGACTACATTCCTTTAGGTTTAAGTAGACACATCATTAGCTGATAAATGTTAAAATATGCATTTAGCTGTTTTTGTAGGACACAGACATCCTTGAGTTGATAGCAAGCTGGGGAAAATACAAAACTTAAAACCTAAACATCATCTTCATCATCATCATCATCATTAAAAGGAGGAATCCAATCAGTGGGGTTTTCAACATCTGACAGGAGATGGGTCTCAGCCAGAGAGGCCATCTGGTGTGTGATTGACCTATCAATAGACCTTACAATGAGACTTCTAATGCAGGGAATAATACAACATCCAATCAGACTGAACACACTTGCACCAATAAGTATACCAGTGATAGCAGATACGATAATTGACTTCCATTTACCAAACTTATTGTCAAACCAGTCCATCATCCATGTGTCAGTACCTGCATTGTTTTTTAACTCTACTGTAAGGGCTTCTAATTTGGTCAGTGCCCGTGTAAAGCTACCATTGGAGGCCGTATTGTTGGGAATGAATGTACAACAGGATTCTCCAAACATAACGCAAATGCCACCTCTTTCAGCCAGCAACACGTCCAGTGCTATACGATTTTGCCAAGCTATTAGGGACGTGGCATGTAGTTGTTCTCCTAGGGCTTTAAAGGAGTCTCTAGTGTAGTTGAAAAAACGCTGTTGATTGTAATAGATATAATTGATCCAGTCGACATTTTTGTTCATCGTTACCCAGATAAAAATGGATTCAAACCCTGCGGCTATTGAATTTCTAGCCTTAAATTCATTAGGCACACCACGGGGAACGCCAATCTCATCAATGTATATGTTAGGGTCCATTCCAAAGACATCTCGCGTCTGCCGGTGACGGTCAGTGGCTGCAAGGAACCTTTGTTCAGGAATGACAACAATTTCCTGTACCAGCATTACATGACCACACAAACCTGTCCAATTGAAAGGCAGGACAGAACGCAATTTATTATCTCCACAAACCCAGAAAACATCAGGAACTGGATAGATTTGCTTACCTATCCACTCGTACCATACCAGGGCTTGCAGTTGTTTTTTATTCAGGACAAAGTCGCTAGAGATGTTCTTTTGTGCCACTACAATTTGAGTACAGGGCCCCGTCCAATTTCCGACGGACTGGTTACCGGTGGGGCGATAATAACAGACAATGTGTGTGTTGTTTAAAGGTGGTGGAGCTGTCCTTGTAGGCGGCGGGAGTCTTCCTGCAGTGGATCCTAGATTACATGAGGACCAAGAGGAGGCTCTAGAGCGGGCTCCTCGAGCTAGTAAACAGTCGTGCTTACACAAATTAGTACTGGTGGAAACACAATCATCTCCTTCAAACGGAATACCTATCATAAGCAATCTGGGTCTGCCTGCTGCACACATAAAACAGGATGTACTACCTCCATACAGTTGTTGAGCTGTGAAATTTAGCCATGATGTTCACAGATTAGTTTCATATAAATCAACAGAGCGTGGAGTGCGCATGTGCGCTCGGAATTGTGACACATTAGGATGTACACTGGTTAGGTTATGAACATTAGCTGGTGGTGTATGATGTGTGAAAAAAATAACAAATACCACAAATACAGCTAAAAGTATAAGTAAAGCTGTTGAACCTCTGAGACCGCACCATCCTGGCCCCCTGAAGGGATGCCATGGTCTGGGCTCCATTGTTGCTCTCGCTGGTGACACGGAGCTTTAATCTGTAGTCACTTCGTTGGAGCTCGGCACGCTACTGGTGGAGGAGGGCGCTTTTTTCACCCCTCACTCTTATATTGCAGATGGTTCCAACGCAGCTGCAGGTTAGGGGCAGCGCACGGCGTACACCCCAGTTGTCTTCCTCAACGTCTAGATGAGTCAATTGTATTCTTAGACCATTATTCTGGGTCTAGAGGTGAATTTGTGTCAGCTCCTTAGCTTTACTCCTCTGGTGTCTAGATGTCGGCTGTTGGTTCAGGAACCTGTTTGCAGTGGCTGGCGTGTACCCATGCGGCCTTCTCCGCAACCTTTACAGCTGTCTCAGTGGTCAGCAGAACCTGGAACGGGCCCTGGAATGGCCTTTGTTTCCAGTGACGGCGTCTGTGATCTTTGATGAGAACCCAATCTCCAGGCTGTAAGTTGTGGAGGACTGCTGTGGCTGCAGATGGCAGGGCACTCTTCACCTGTGAATGCAATGCTGACAAGGTTGTAGACAAGTTGGCACAGTATCTCAACATAGCATCATCACATGCACCTGTGGTAAGGGGAGGATGCCTAACTGGACCTACACCTGTCTGAGGGGGTCTGCCAAACAAGATTTCAAATGGACTCAAACCATGTTTATTTCTGATTCGCGTGCGCATGTGGAAAAGCACCAGTGGAAGGGCTTTAACCCACGAAAGACCAGTTTCATCACAACATTTAGCAAGTTTTGCTTTAATGGTGCCATTTTCTCTTTCAACAGCACCTGCACTCTGTGGATGATATGAACAATGATGACGTATGTCAAACCCAAGATAGTCTGACACTTCTTTCAGGGCTTGGTTGACAAAACCTGGTCCATTGTCACTGCTGATGACTGAAGGAATTCCCCACCTAGGAATAATTTCAGTTAGCAGTGCTTTAGCCACAGCTCCAGCATCCTGTTTGGAAGAGGGGAAAACTTCAACCCATTTGCTGAACATGTCAACAATTACAAGACAGTATCTTTTCCCTTCACTTGGTGTTAGTTCAATGAAATCCATCATTAAATGATCAAAAGGTTTGTCAGGTGGTGGATGACCAGCAGGTGGCATATGAATAGCCCCTGATGCATTGTTGGATGCACAAATTAGGCATTTCCTGCAAAAATCCTGTGCAAAAGTTGAAAAACCACGTGTATACCAAAATGAATTAACAGCAGCACACATTCCCCCTTTGCCCACGTGGTCTCTTCCATGGGACAGTTTAGCATAACAGTGGAAAAGAGCACGTGGCAAACAAGGTTTGTTATCTGGACCCATCCACACTGAGTCCCTAAATGTGGCACCTGATTTTGACCACATGGTGCGCTCTTGAGGAGTGGAAAGAGACTGCAGAACAGAAACATCAGCAGATGAGCAAGTATCAGAAGTGTTAGACAACATCAAACAGTTAACTGTGAAAGGTGAACCAGACAATGCTGCAGCTTTAGCTGCTGCGTCTGCTGCAGCATTTCCTGTAGAAATAGAGTCAGAACTGTTAGTGTGAGCTTCACATTTAATCACAGAGATGGATGCTGGAAGGAGGATGGCATCTAGCAATGCAGACACAAGTTTATGGTGTGAGATGGGCTTGCCAGAAGATGTAAGAAATCCTCTGTGTCGCCAGAGGGCCCCAAAATCATGCACCACTCCAAATGCATAACGCGAGTCTGTGTAAATATTCACAGTTTTACCTGAAGCCAGTTTACAGGCTTCAGTCAGAGCTACAAGTTCTGCAGCTTGTGCTGAAAAGTGTGGTGGCAGTTTGCCACTGAGCAAATTGTCATGTGGTGTCACTACTGCAAAACCCACTCGAGCCGCACCTGTGTCCACGTTGCGGGACGCCGAACCATCCACAAACAGCTCCATGTCTGCATTTGGTATGGGCTGCGTAGAAAGATCTGGTCTGGGTGTGCAAACTTCATCAAGAATCTGAAGACAGTCATGTGGTTCTCCATCTGCTGCAGTTGGGAGAAGACTTGCTGGATTAAGTACACTGCATCTTTTAACAGTAATGTTAGGCATATCAAGCAAAGTAGTGTGATATCTTAACCAGCGCTGTGCAGAGAGATGAGAGGTTTTCTGTGTGTGCAGAATATGAGCAACAGCATGAGGAACCATGAGTGTCAAATCTCCATAACCCACAATGTCACGTGATGCAACCACAGCCTTCTCTGCTGCAGCTACAGCACGCAGACAAAGAGGGAGACCAGCAGCAACAGCATCAAGCTTGGTGGAAAAATAAGCTACAGGTCTCAGTCTACCCCCATGCTCCTGTGTCAAAACAGAGGACATGTATCCGTCCTTCTGGTCAACAAACTGAGTAAAAGGAAGATCAGGGTTTGGCAGTCCCAGTGTGGGAGCAGCCTGCAAAGAAGCCTTTAAGTCAGTGAAGGCTTTGTCAGTGTGGTCAGTCCAAGTCAGTTTGTCATGTGCACAAAGATTGTTACCATGAATCATGGAAGAGAGAGGTGCCTCTCTCTCTGAATAATTTGGGATCCACTGTCTGCAATATGACGTCATGCCTAAGAAACTCATCATTTGCTTTTTGGTGGTTGGTTTTGGTACAGATTGAACTGCTTCAATACGTTTGGGAGAGAGAGATTTGCCCTCTGCTGTGATCACATGTCCCAAATATGTAACACAAGTCTGAACAAACTGCAGTTTTGAGAAGCTAGCTTTATGGCCATTGTTTGCTAGATGTTTTAGCAATGCTGTTGTATCTGTTTTACATGCTTCCTGTGATGGACTACAAATCATCAAATCATCAACATACTGTAACAAAACAGAGCCTAGAGGCAAATGGAGGCTCTGTAAATTGTCACGCAGTGCACTGTGGAATACTCCAGGACTTTCTGAATATCCCTGTGGACAGCGAGTCCAAGTGTAGCCCTTACCATCGAAAGAAAATGCAAACCAGAATTGACTGTCTGGATGAACGGGAAAGGAGAAAAAAGCATTTGTGAGATCAATGACAGAAAAATGAGTGGCATTAGGTGGAATTAACGACAAAATTGTATGTGGATTTGAAACTTGGGGCGCCCGCGGATGTATTGCAGCATTTACTGCTTGCAAATCTTGTACAAATCGCCACTCAGTGGGTTGATCTGCGTCTCGGATTTTCTTAACTGGAAAAATTGGTGTTCT
Organism: Toxotes jaculatrix; assembly: GCF_017976425.1. Lineage (NCBI taxonomy): Eukaryota > Metazoa > Chordata > Actinopteri > Toxotidae > Toxotes > Toxotes jaculatrix. The sequence continues at coordinate 28,085,866 of NC_054396.1, read as the reverse complement.
GACAGGGGAGTCATCGCACGGAACTATAACTCCAGCCTTTAAAAGTGAATCAAAAACCGGCCTGATACCATTTAGCGCTTCTGGTTTCAATGGATATTGTCTCATGCATGGTCTGTAATCTGATTTTGGGTGAACTACAAGAGGTGTGGCTCCCTCAATAAGCCCCACGTCATATTTGTGACGCGCCCACAAACAGGGCGGCACCTCAGATAGTTCAGCCATGTCAACTGATGTGTCATGTGAAAGCATGCAAGGTGTAGTGAGTGTATTAGGAATCAAACAAATCGTTCTGTCGACAAAGGCAATAGATGTAAGTTTTGTTTTATATACATCACCCCTTTCACTGTACAGTGTTCTGGGATCCCCTTTCGTGGGCCTGAAATCAGAGAGGGTCTGTTGTCTGCGGAGCCATGGTCCCATTTCCTGCCATGTCCAGTGGGCAGGTTTCGCCAACGACACGTGTGGAGACGCACCATCAAACAGTTCATCTTGTGAATGAGAGAGAGATACAGAGACAGCAGCAGCCTTCTTTGTCCAATAAATACATGTCATATTCAATTTCTCCACTTCTGTTCCAAACTTTCTCAAACCTTTCATCTGGCCCTTCTGAAACATGTGTTGTGCAGTGTAGTGAATCAGCTGACATGTCCTGTAGTGTGTGAGCAAAGCTGGTCTTCATTGCAAGCAGTGTGTGTGTGTGTGTGTGCGTGTGTGTGTGTTACCTCCTGTAGTCTGTGAGTCAGTGTCGCTGCGGTCAGATCGCTCCTCTCCCCCTGCCCCGTCCCGCACACACTTTGCAGCAGTTGTAGTTTGCACAGAGCCATTCTTCTTAGGGCAGTCTTTAGCCCAGTGTCCTTGCTTATGGCAGTCAAAACAGATGTTTAGGGTCATATTGCCAGTGTCCACCTCCATCGTATTCACATTCTCGTCCCCGACCTCTATGTGGCCGGTCGCGGCCACGTCCTTGTCCGCCAGCCATAGGTTGAGCACCCCTGTACATGGTTAAGGCTGCTGTGTGTAAATCCTTGTCGACTTTGTCTTTCTTTTTCCTCTGTTGATCCTTGATAGTGTCTTCAGCATGCACAGCGTGTCGTCTGAGATCATTTAATCAAGCTTTGTCCCTTATTGCCAGATGTGTTCTCATCCAGCTGTCGGAGTTCTTCTCTCAGCTGTGACTCAGTCCTGGTCTGTAAAGCATCAGGTTTAGATGTGGTTGAATCAGGGGATGAGGATGATGTTGGTGGAGGTGATGAAGTTTCTGTTAGACGTCTGGAGGATCCTTCTGCTGTTCCCAGATCCCCACCAGGCTCATGTGGAAGTGGAGGTGCGGTCGGAGGGCAGGAGTCAAGGTCGCAATCCACCTTGACATATTGACTCACAGAAGGAACAGAAGGACAAAGTGTATTAGTTTCTTCATTTTACTGTAAGGAATGTGTCTTGTACTTTTGCGTTTGTTACTTTCAATTCTTTATCTCCTTCTTTCCCTCTTCTCTCCATATGCTATGTGCCTTCCAGTCTGCTTTAAACTGTTCATGCTTCTCTCGTTTACGTTTGGACAAAGCTGCATGCTGCTCTTTTTTTTTCTTTTTTTTTTTTTTGCCTCCAAACATGTCTTCAGTTTGTCTAATTGTCTCAGGCTAAAGCTGCCATTTCCTGGAAACCCCAAATCAACCCACTGTTTAAACTGATTCATACATTGATTCATACTTTCAGATTTTTCTCAATCATCAATTTTATTATTGGTGGGAGAATTTTGGGAGTTGGCTCCACATCAGACTTCTCCTTACTCTGACTTTTACCCAACCTTTATCTCTGATTATTTTGTCTCTTGTATTCACAGAATAAACTGGTCCACTTTTTCAAGCAGATACACCAGAAATCCTCAAACACTACAATAATAACCAAGACACGTCTGTCTGCAAGTGCTTATGCGAGATATACCGGTTTAATTCCCTGATTAACTCTGCAAACTCTCACAAGCAACATCAACACTTCTCACCGTGTGTGATTCTTTCCCTTTAAATCCTTTGGGATTGGAGCGATGACCGGGCTCCGTCTGAGGACAGCTTCTCACCCACAGGGAGGAATCTTTTGCAGCCGGCTTTCTGTCTTTTCAACGGAGTCCAGATCACACGTCCAATCCCATCCTCGTCGCCAAGTTTGTGGTGGAAAAATACTTTCCTCCTGATGAGAAGTGAAATAGAATTCTTTAGACAGTTATTGTCTTTTGATGTTTTATTATAAAATAAGGTTTACAGAGTAATCAATTTCTGCAGAAAGGACAGAGCTCACGCAGCAACACCATGCTACAGAGGTCTGACCCCGAGCTCCATGTTGCCAGGGCTTTTAATGTCTCTTTCTCACATACCAGGATTGCAGGGACGGCAGGCAAAGAATACAAGCTCGAGGTCAAGTGATAAAATTAATGAGCAACTGAGATAAAGTGTAAGTTATGCTCAGAGACACCGGACAGCAACAAAGATAAAGAATAGACAGTCTTTGTCCAAGACATAAGCAGGTGTCCTCACAAAGCACAATGAACAGCATACTCAGCACATTAGGTCACTTCAGGTCAAGTTATATGTACTTCACACAGAATTGAATATACAAGTTTATGAGAATATACGAGTGTATGATAGGAGAATATATGGCTATATGATAAATTGACATTACATCCTGTAGTATGTGTCTTTACCACAGCTGGTGATGGTTCGGACTGACACAAATGTTGTCATCCTGTTGATGGGGCTGCAGGATCAGAAAATGCGTACTTTGTTTTTAGGAGACAAACACTACATGTCTTGTCAGGACATGATGGACATTTGTTGGATGACTTGTTGCTTCCAAATCAAGAATCAAGAATCAAGAATCAAGATTCTGGACGTGATGGACATTTGTTGGATGACTTGTTGCTTCCAAAGTGTATGAGCGTCCACCCCAGAGAGATTTCAACCTGTAAAAAAATCAAACAAGTTTATAAAAATTAACTTTTGTCAAAAAAAAAAAACTTTTGTTAAAAGTTAGTCATCATCACCGCGGGGTTTCACCACTCTGTTTGATAATGATGATTGATGAAAACTTGTCTAAGCAAAACATACCTTGCATCTCCACCTCCCCTCTGATTAACATCTTCCCCTCTCCTCCACTCAGTCTTATTGATCTCACAAAGTCCCCCAATTCTCCATTTTGCCTCTTTTCTGATCATTTTGCTGAATGTAGAAAGTGAAGCTCATTCTAGTTTTGCACAAAGTTTAAGTCAGAACCAAAACTGTTCGGTGCAAAAACAGCCATCCACTCCTGACCTGTCACTCCTGACCTGTCACTCCTGACCTGTCACTCCTGACGTGTCACTCCTGACCTGTCAATCCTGACGTGTCACTCCTGACCTGTCACTCCTGACCTGTCACTCCTGACGTGTCACTCCTGACCTGTCACTCCTGACCTGTCACTCCTGACGTGTCACTCCTGACCTGTCACTCCTGACCTGTCTAGAGATTATTAGAGTAGTTTTCTTCAGCTTGGTGCATACTAGTTGTGTAGCTTGTTAGCATTGCCAATAAGCTCTTGACCCTGCAGCTGTCTTAGGTACACCAAGGAACAGCCCTACAGAAGGCTGTGTATTATATACCTCCACAGAGCTTCTTCTGATGAATTCTGTTACTTCTGATTAAGACACGCAATATCTGAACATTGTCTCAGTCATGATCTTCTAGCGTGTGGACAAAATCTAAATGAACAGCAGTAAAACAAGGTTTTGGTACGAGTGCCGAGACAAATCCTGGCATATACAAGCAGCCTCCTGCAGGAAATCCCTCAAGAGACACTTTGAGACGCAGTGAAGTGAAACTGAAGTTAAAGTGAATCTTCAGTATTGAGGCTGAGGAATGAATCTGTTCCGAACACCACAGGAGCTAAATTGCAGCAGAGAGTGCATCCATCATGAGTCTGTCTGTCAGAGAGTCCATCGTGTTCAGCCTGAGTTACAGACTAATGCATCTGTGTCACAAATTTCTAATCTCACGAGAAAGTAGGTGGCCGACACTTCAGTTTACACCATGCGGATTGCTTGCATTTATCAGTTTGAATCTAAATGTGCAGCAGAGTTGGAGGTGACTGTGAGAGGAGTTTTGACCTTGTTTTTGTGGCCAAACTTCTGAAAAGTCATCTCTACACTCAGAATCTCTGTCTGACACAGTCAGACGTCAGCAACTCAACTAACAAATGACTGCAAGCACTTTCCAAAGCAGCGACTTTCCTTCCAAAGTCAACATGTCCTCCAGCATAAACATACCACACATTTGTCTGTTGTCATGTCATCTTGGTGACAAAGGTTGTGGAACAGTCACAGTGTGGTTGGGTTTAAACACAAAAACAAGGCTGCTTGGTTTGGTTTAATATTGTGGAATGGTCATGGATAAAGGAAACAACAGGTTTGGTTTCAGCCAGCAGTCCTCTGTGTAAAAGTGTGTGTTTTGTATTTTCTGGTGTTTTGTCGATCACTGTTTATGTTGTTACAAGATACCAACACATCCCGAGGCTGTGCTGAGCTTTTCTGCTACTGTTGATGTAGGAATTAGTCTCTCTGCCGCTTCTGTGATGGATGTCTCCTTTATTCAAGAAGCTCCGTATATCATTCAACTACACACTCTTCTACTGACATCTCTGAATGTTCACTGCCAAATTTTTGAAGTAAACATTGTCCCCATGTATAGTACACTGTACGTTTGATGTAAGAACGAAATTGATGGATGTTTAGAATATCAAAATATGTAGAATTATGTTAACAAAATCAGAAAGTAGCTCCACTATTTGGTTCATCAAAATCACAACTACGTATTTAACGGCACCAAACGTCACTGTAGCTGCTCTGGAAGTGTCTCGGCGTGACGTTACATAATCGGTTTCACAGTGGCTGTTTTAAACTCGGATTTCTCCTTTGATTAAACCCTTACCATAAACCCTTAGCTGTCCGATGGAATGGTCACTTGTCTGAATGGGTACTTGACGGGGCTGACACACACTGCGGAGGCTGAGCGATGATTGCCAGCAGCTCGCTGGGAGAAAGAGCAGCTGTCTGCTTATAACAAGTCCAGCCGAGTCAGCAGGCTCTGACAACAAAATTGGCAATTTGCTTCCACTCTGAAGCGTCTGGGTCAAGAGGTTGATTGGCTGGCAGACACCCCTGATAGAATCAAGATAACCAAGCCATGCACCACTACCCAGTGACTCCTGCAGGCATAGAGACTACATTTGATCAATACCTGGAACCATCATATCACTGAAAACATTTAGAGACTGGGTCTGGTGCCTGTAATTTAATCCCAGTGCTTTAATAACACACTCTGGGTGCTTTTAAAAGCACAAATTTTCTCGAACACACATTATTTGTTGTGCAGCTTTCGGCAGATTGAGGATCCGCCGTCTACTTTCCTTAATAGAATCTGACCTCTCTCATTTGATCTGTCAGCAAAATTGGCAATTTGCTTCTCGTCTGAAGCATCTGACTGGAGAGGTCGATTCATTTCACCTCGTGCGCTGCAGCTGATGGAGTCGATCCGTGCACGTCGGGTGACTGAGTGTGGAGGTGCTGCTGTAGATTAAACCTGGGAGAACTTTGTGATGGTTACGGAGTTTGGTGCTTGTTCCGAAAGTTGGCACAGTTCACAGAGGCACAGAGTCATATTCGTCATATTCAAGCATCCTAGTTGGGACAAAGCAGGTTCTTTATCAGTGCTTTCCAGACTTTCATTTCAAAAAATGCAGTAGTTGTGATTTGGGCGTCACAGCTGATCAGACCAAGATAGACTGAAGCCATTCCAGTCCAGGACCCTGGGGAGATAAACTGTTTAACTTTTGTAGTATGGTCTCCGGTTCATTCAGGTTTCCGTGCATAGCCACAGCTCACCTGAAGTTTACCTTGTACCAAATGCACTCTCCTTCAGGTTGTCCTGCAGGTTTACGGTCCTTCATGTCTTCTCTATGGTCCACTTGTGGGATTTAGAGGCGGGGTTTACCCAGAGACACGACTCTGACCATGCTCTGCTGTACATGGGGCTCGGGTGGGAGAGCAGGTCGTCTGGGTGTGTTGTTTTTGATCTTTGACTTCTCTCCTGTCCATACCGTGAAGTGCCAACTATTCCATCTGAGTAAGCCATGTAATGTGTGAGTGTGTTTATGTACATGGATGAATGAGAGGCAACAGGAAGCTCTTTGGCCTGCTCAGGCTGAGAATTGTGATGGGAATTAAGAGCATTTACCAGCTGTTCATTGTTTTGTCTTCTTTATTTACTCTGTTGTTCAGCGTGCTCCTTTGTAAATGTCGAGATATATACAGGTCTGCATATGTTGTTACAAATACTGTAAGTTGTAGTGGGCTTTTAAAACTACATCCAGCTACATTGTCCGTGGTAGCTGATTCTGACCTTGATCACATCGATTTAATCAGCAGAAGTGCTTAGAAATCACCTCCGACTGTCACACAGTGCACCTCTTCACCTGGAGTTATATAGCTAGTTGTCCCCTCACCCCAGCTCAGTTTGTCAGGTTCTCCCTCCACCACCTGTCAGTCATTTTGACGAGCCATCCCTCCGGAGTTTGAGCTACCTGCCACCTCGAAAAGGCTGGCGAGATGAGTCAGACAATTGGGGGATTTAAATATGAACATGCGGGACCCAGGACTGATGCTGTACCACCTATTTCTTTATTGTTTGGATGTCAGTTTGTTTTATTTAAACACAATCAGCCATTTACTGATGTTAGGCTAAACCAACAGTCCACAGACAGCATTCAGCCACAGGGCTGAAATGAAAAGAAAGCTGGAGACACATGAATATTTCACAGTGACCCTGACGGATCAAGAAAGAGCATGAGAACATGAGATAGCGATGTAGAGGACAAAAGATCAATCACAGTGTTCTTCTGTCCTGTTTAACCCTCCTGTTCATTCTGTCTCCCTCTCACACACACAGGTTTCAGAGCAGGCACCTGTACTGGCCCACCCTATCCTAACCTATAAGCATTAAACAGTCACGCAGAGATGCATTTACAGTGCACACTCAAAAGCGCACACAGGTGGTGACACCCACACAGTTTTTTGGTGCACAAACTCCACACATTCATGCTCATTGAGACACAGGAAGCATTTCCGTGGCACAATGTTGAAACAGAGCGTGTATGAGGACAGAGACAGAGATCAGCAGGATGACAGAGGAGTTGGGAAAACACTCGATTTGGGAACGTCTTCCTTCTGTTTCTGTTTCAAACCTCGATCTACCGAGCGGGAGGAACAGCGTCAAAGAGTTTTTTTTGCCATCGGTGGGGAGAGGAAAATAAAATAATAAAAGATCTCCCCTTCTCTCTCTCGCTCTCACTGCCTCTCCCTCTCTCTCGGTCTCTCCCTTGCTGTCTAATTCTCCTTGATGCTATTTGGAGCATGAGGAACATCATGTGTTCTGTTAGAACCTCTACATCTGTTTGTGCTGTCATCGGCAAGAAACTTGTGCTTCTGCTTCACTCTCGGCTTCCACATGTGGATTGGAATTCATACATTTCATTATTTCATTATTATTGCTTTTTTTTTTGTTGTTGTTTATAATAGTTGCACCATCACTGTCAGGTTTTTGGGTGGGGATTGGAAACTTTTGTGAAAGTTAGTCAGCATGAAACAGGGTGAGGATATTTATGTGTTTATTTGAAAATGGAAGAAGTTTCTATTCAGCGTAAATGTCAGTTAAGAAGAAGATAAAAAAAAAAATCCAGGGTCATCTGCACCCATCACTGACCTTTCATCTGCAGTTGGTGGATACCCTTTATAGTGGAAATTGCAATGAAAGAAGGAAGAAATCACATTTTCTTGGTAGATAAATTCAAGATAGATAAAAAGATAGATAAAGTCAAGCACAAGTGTATTAAGTCTCCAAAACTTGTGGAATGACATTACTTTGTTAAAGACATTCAGAGTTTGGAAAAGTTTCTCATTTTCTATATATATCTGTAGTATTTTATCCTATAAAGGATTATTTCATTGGAAGCTAGTAAACTCTAACTGCCAGCCAGTGATCAAAGTGAAGCACTATGAATAAGAACTGCAGCATGAATTTATAATGAGCAGTCTGACTTACTGCATGTTAGACATCTCAAGAACCACTCAGAATACTACACAGAAAGGTGGAGAAATAAATCTGAAACTCATCCCTTCATGTGTCATGTGTCATACGGTCCGTCTTTGTCTCAGGGTCATGTCAACAAAATGCCCACAGTCTATAGAGGCTGCAGTGTCTCGCTCTGTCTGCTTATAACAGCCACAATTATGGTTTTTCAGAATCTAATTTTCCTCTGTCCTAGTTTTCAGATTCCATGAATCACAAGCACCACTTTTGGAGAATTATGCTGATTTCAGTTCATAGTATTACATAAACATATTCAAAATAAAATCAAAAGAAGCTCATTTAAATAAATCTTCATATACTGTGTAACTTGTATTTCCTCCTGCTTTGCGAGGATTAAATTCCCTTTTCACTGTCGTCCCTGTTTCTGGTAACTCCCACTGTTGGTCACAGGTTTCCTCTAGCATACATGACATTACTTTTTTCATCCGTCACTGAAGAGTCCAGTGATGATCCCTCTCCTGCAAATACTAGCAATTCAGTGACAAAATCACCAAACAGTGTCTGCTTTTGGTAAAATAATAACTGAGGCAACACATGGTTTGTTGGCCTTTCAGTGAAGCATCCATGAGGCAGGTCCAGCAACTGTGAACTGATGCACAGTTTTAAGAAGGTAATGTTGCTGTAACTCACATAGAGTGGGTCAAAGGGGTAAATAAAGAAAATAAACTGAGGTAAAATGTGAATTGCAATGTAAAATAAGCAGTAAATAATAAATAAGAGGATGAAATGTCTCCAAATACTGTTCAGACATCGGTGATCTGTAAATTCAGCCGTTGCAGACTTTCCTACACATTCAGCATTTTGCAGAGAAAGTTTTTTTTTTTTTTTTAACTTAACAGCAAATAAAATCCATATTATTTCATCACATGAAAAGTGTTCAAGGCTTCAAGCACAACTCCTGAAGCACAAGCTGGGGAGAGAAAGGTCATCACTTGATGTGCATCATTGATCCAGAATCTAAAAGTGTTCATCATTTCACCACCCAAATAACTTCAATTACTGACAACTGAAGGAACGGGATTTTTAAACAAAACACAAGTAAGATTAAAAAAAAAAAAGAAGAAGAAGCATATAAAGGGTAAAGGGGAGGAGAGTATAGTAGTGGGCAGAAGAAGACAAGATTATTTCCTATAGGAGTGCTCTGGGAGGGGACAGGCAGAAAAGAAAACCTCTGTCCTTCTGCCCTCCCATTTATTTTCTCCATCAAGGAGATGATTTGAATGGAGAGCGGGTGGCACAGATAGCACAGATTGTTGGATTTGTTCCCCATACAAATTATGAAAGCAAAGAGGAAATATCGTGCAGAAATGTGTGTATGCTGAGCTGGTTGGCTCACCGTGCGTGCCGTCACATTTAGGGAAATTGCCCTCTGGCAGTTCCCCTCATGTGGAAGGCTGCGTGTCCACTGGGACTCTCTTTTTCACAGCACTGATTTCTTCATGTGTATTTTTTTTTTTTTTTTTTTTTTTTTTTTTTGTCCAGGGGAGAGGACACGTTGTTACACTGAGTGCTGAACATGAGACCAGAAGTTGGCTAATATTTTAACTTATGCCAAAAAAGTAGAACTCTTTCCAAAATGAGTGAAGTTTCCTCAGTAGCCATGACTGTCACTTCCCTTATTCCAATCATAGTGAAGACAGAGTAGTATAGCACACGCAAAGGCAGCGTTGCTCCAACTGGTGTAGCTGTATAGCAGTTGATGTTAACTAGTATTGTGATATCCACCATTTTGTGGGTGTTAATAGATATAAAAAGCAGGATTGTTGATAGTTGATAACTGTTGTTATGAATTCTTTTCTTTTTCCCCTCTGTGTTTTAGCTAGGCTATGCATAGCACGTAGCATGTAGCAGGGCCTCATGCCTTTGTGTGAACTGTCCTTTGTGTCTCTCCTGTATTGTTGTGTACTTCTGCACTGTCATTAACTGCTGATTTGTAGATGTAGGTCATTTGAATCATGATGTTCTTCAGCATGATGCTATCATCATAATAAAATACAGCACAGCAGTACATAGCACATATGAACTGACTGTTCTTTTTTTGTCTGTGCTTTTATTGCAAACCCGGTTTGGTTGTCAAATTTCCCTTACGGGACAATAAGTTTTGAAACTGAGGCCAATCGCTGGGGATTCCCTCAGCCCAGCTCTGTTTACGCACGACTCTGCTTGGAGTCAGTGGGAAAGTTAAAACAGAAATTGTGCACAGGCCGCTGTGGGAACAATACAGCAGCTGATGTCTTCCTTCTGTGGCACTAAGGACCAGGGGAGTATGGCAGCTTTTTTTTTTTTGTTGCATTGTGGGATTGGAGCAGCAGTGGGTGCTGTTGCTTTCGGTTGCATCAGATGTTTAAACAGCAAAGAACAAAGAACAAAGGAGAAAAGAAGTTGTTAGGGGTGGGTGAGAAAGAGGGAGTAAGAGGAAGGAAGAAGAAGGAGAAAGAAAAAGGGGTGGAGGATAGAGTGGGTAAGGAGCAGAAGAAGGGGAGTAGATGATATGATGGGGAAGAGGGACAACAGTGGCACAGAGGTGATGAGGTGAAGAAATGTCAGACATTGAGATGACAGACAAGAGAGGTAAAGAAATGACAAGAGGAAAGAATTGATTGAAAGAGAGGAAGATAATGGAGGAGAAAGAGGGAAAGAAATCAATTTACTGTCTAGAGGAAGAAGAAGGAAGACATTTGACTTAAATAGGACTTAAGGGAACTGTCTGAAGCTCTTGTAAATAAGAAGCACTTGATTTATTCAAGACTCATCTTTCTATCTATCTGTCTGTCTGTCTGTCTGTCTGTCTCTTTATGTGTCTTCGTCGTAGTGATGTGTTGATGTAGCATTGTATTCATATTTGCATTTTAGCTTACTAGTATCTACCCACACATCTGTGTCATAGTCACGTTGTCTAAATGCTTGTGCACCGGTGGAACTCGTACCTGAGATGTGCAGCTCGTCCTTTTCTGTTTGCTGTGTTTTATTCTGCTCGCGCGATTCAGTCCTGTGAAGTGTTGTGCTGTTGCTGTGTTGTTGTACAAAGTGAAGACTGTCAGTCAGCCCACAGTGCTTACTGTGATCATATCCTTTATTTTATTTTATTTATGTATAATTTATATATTTATGTAGTATAGAATTTATATGCAGCAGCTGCATCTTTCAAAGTATCTGATGCCATAAATCTCAAAGCTGTATATTGATGCCTGCAGTATCCTCAGAACAAAACAAAACAAAAAAAACATTGTGGCTCATTTAGAACTTTGCATCCCCTGATTTGTTTTTTGTTTTTTTTCAAACTTGTAGTCTTCAGGCCCGACCAACACTGTCTCAAACCAGTGTTGCAGCTGCACAGTTTTTTTTTTTTGTTTGTTTTGTTTTTCCACATATGCATTTGTACTTCCCAACATCTTTAACCAGACTTTGATGTGAATATCAAAGCCCTGACAGTCGGGACATGAGATCAGAAAACATTTCTGTGTGACGTTTTAAAAGTCAGCAGCAAACAATATATTTTGTGTTTGAGTCTGGAGCCTGTGCCACAGTGTCACCCTGACCGCTGCAGGGTGTGAAAGAGACAGAGAGAAAAATCCCATTCAGCACTCCCTCTCTGTCCGACTCTCTCCTTCCCTCTCCAATCTAGAGATGAAGAGAGGCAAGCAGCTGTGGGATTCCCTCACCTTCACATCCACTTACACATCCACTCACACACACACACACACACACATGCTTTCCACTCATTCTCCACTTCCTTGTTGCTCTCCTCCTTTTCTGCCCATTGTCCCTCCATTATCAGTTTCCTCTCCCTCTCAGTCACAGTACATGTCTGTGATCTCTCCTCTTAATGGTTCACTTAAGACCTTTTCAACCCTGAACTCCCTGCGGAACCACAGGAGGAGTCATACCTGAAATGAGAATCATTTAATTTGCCAAGTACAATGTGGCGCTGCAGCATGTTTAGTACTGAGGTCACTCAGTGTTACGGCCTGTCTCCATCATTCATGTTTGTACTTTTTAATATACAAACCTCCTGCTTTGGCTTAGAGAGAAATCCTAAATAAGTAGAGAGGGATGTGTCAGTAAGCAGAGCACAGTGCAGCACCAATATGAAACTACTCAGCAGGATTAAACTATGACGAATCTTAATTCTAACATCATGTTGTTTACTTCTAATGAATTATGACATTCTGTGGAAGGTTTTTTTTTCATGCTGTGCAAGACTGGGTGGCTTTCTCTGAAGGAGGAAAATAAGCAATGATATGTGAAATGATGCTGTGTCTATATAAACACCAGAGGGAGACGAGAGGTGAGCAGATGTTAGAGGAAGTTAAAGAAGTTGCTGCAAACTCACAGAAGACGATGAACAACAGCAGCAAACCTCCAGCTTCCACTAAAGGACAGTTTTGGTTTAAAAGCGAGACTCGAACCATTACAGTAAACACATTTTCCACCCACTCTCACAAAATGATTGATTGCACAAAATCTGAGACAGCTTGAAAGAATTTTATTGACCTCTGTTGGTAAGTAGTCAGAACTGCAACAATACTGACGTGCATCGAGAAGCAGTGAATGAATGATGCCAGTAGGTGGGTAGTTTCTGTTCAAAGTCAGAAAGATGAGAAGCTGCCACGGTCGTAGTTGAATCACTGATACTGATGAACACATTCTGCGGATACACTGTCATTTTGTGCTACAGGGCAAATAATTATTTCTTTTGCAATGTCTTCATTTAAATCAATGGTTGAAAAAATGAAAAAAAAAACAATGTATAAGGTGCAAGAACAGACAAAATAAAGATAACTCTCCTCCTTTTACCATATCCATATCTATCCATAAAACACAGTTAAATAAATAAACAAAAGAAACCCACAAAATAAAACACGACTGTTTCTTTTTAAAAAGAGTAGTTTTCAGATTTTTGTGAAAAACATAATTTATGATAAAGCCAATAGAACCTTGAACTTGACTAGATTTTTTTATGTTCACATGTTCAGCTCTGTCTTACTTTATTTCGTACAAATCGGTGAACCTGATTCTCCACGTGCTGCAAATCCAGTCTCAGTGCGGAGCCTTGATGTTTGACTGACACGACGATGTCACGGGACGAGGTTGGGCTAAATCTGTCATCGCTGCTCCCCATTGGCTGCTGAAGTGCTTCTGGATACCAAATATCCAACGCTAATGTGATGCTGTTTCAGTGTCGAGATCTGAAGATGTGGCCTAGATTCAAGATGCACACACACACACACACACACACACACACACGAGGGAGAGAGAGAGAGAGAGAGAGAGAGAGAGAGAGAGAGAGACCACACAAACATGCATACATCCACAAATCTAGACCACACTTGCACGTACATACACACAGATGAGTTTCCAAAAAAACTGACATCACAAAATGCAAAAATTGCACAAAAATTTGCGTTATCACAGAGCATAATGCTCAAATACACAAAAGGCCAACATGCATGTACACACAACACGCAGGCATAAACAACTGCACCCTCATTCATGCATGTAGATGATGCACACTGAGGGTTAGCACAGACACTCACTCAGCCACAAAGAGAAAAAAAAAAAGGATGCACACACACACTAGGTGGGAGGAGAGCTCTGAAGGCATATACACCCTTGTGTATACAGTACATGTGTGTGTGTGTGTGCTGTGCCTGTTAACGCTAAGCTTCTTGCTCAAAGATTAGCACTGATTTCCATTTCTGCCAAAACTGAAGAGGAAGAGCAGAGAAGGAAGAAAGAGAAAGACAAAGAGGGGTGACCCCCAAAGAGCAGCTGTCTCAAAAAAATGAGAAGAAAGAGTCGAGACGAGTTCAAAATGAGCACACTGACATTTTTTAGTTTATTTGATTAGTGGATGCTTTGATACACAGGACTGAATGTCCTGGCAGAATCACGGTGGCTTTTTTCCTCATAGTGATACCGCAAAGGCAACAAGGTTAAAAATCTAAAATGACATTCTGCACTGTGTGTGTCTGTGTGTCTGTCTGTGTGTGTGTGTCTGTGTGTGTGTGTGTGTTGGGTTAGTAATGGTACGAGTGCGACTGTACCAGTCGACTGAGAAAGAGATACAGCAAAAATCATTTTCTTTCTTTCTTTTTCTTCCTTTTTTAAATTGGATTTGTGACTTCCCACCAAAACAACCCTCATTAAGTTTTAGGGGAACAAACAGCTTTGTAATTACAATCCAGCACAGCAGATTGTATACAGAACCTAATTACTGCGTTAATTACTCTGTTTTTACATTTTTCACTCATTTGTTCCCAAACACTTTGTTGCTAGGTTTTTTGATGTGTCTCTACAACTTGTTCTTCCTGAGGTTCCTCACTTTTAGAAAGTATTTCCATCTTTGGCGCTCAGAGCACATTGTGACTCTTTTTATGCGTTGCCCTTTCTGCTGGTCACCTGTCAATCAAACAAATTGATGACTGATATGTTGAGGTCTTGTTTTTTTTATTTTTATTTTTTTGTTTTTTGGTGAAGTTCATGTTTTGGTGCTCTTTATGGACGGATGGATGGATGGATGAATGGGTGGATGGATGGATGGATGGATGGATGGGTGGATGGATATGCTTGTGGAAAGTGAACAAGGCCCAGGCATGAGTTATAATGGTCTGGACCTCTGAACACTGTGAGGCGATTAAAAATTTGGGAAATCTCGATTTGATAATTGAAAGTACGGCTGTTCCCGACAGCTCTTGTTGGAGAAATTAGCCCCATCTCAGTGGCACCACTTTTTTTTTCATTCATTAATTCTTTTTCTTTTTCAAACTAATTAAATATGACGTCAGGCTTAGGACTTCATGGAAAACTACATTTTTTTCTGCACAACCAGGGAAGGAAAGTGCCTATTCTTGCACTCTGGATATTTAACTCTAAAATTTGCACAGAACACTAACTATGGCTTAAAGTGCTGAACAGGAACCCTCCACTGGTTAGCTGCCAGTTTACCCATTAATGTAACTGCCAAAACTTGCCAGGATTTGGCTTCTGAGGAGTGGAGGACATTCTTCACCTTGTTTTTATTTTCTGTGTCTCACATATGGACTCCAAGTCACAATAACTCAGAGCAATAGATGTCTGATTTTGTCTGTTGTGCTGATCTGGGAAACAAGTTTAGAGTCATGTTTGCCAAATACGAGATACCAGCGCCTGTGAACCGTAGAGGAGTAATTGCCAAAGTGGCCACAACATTTGACCAGAAGTAAGATTAATCTGTTCAGATGTACCAGACTGGATTTGCCCAGGCTGATGGTAATCTGCGTGCCCCTGCAGACATCTATATTTTCACACTGTATTGAATAATGTCTTGTACTCAGCAGCCATATTGGCTTCTTGCTGTACTCCGTGGACTGTGCTGCTGTGATGATTTATTAAACGAACTGTGGACTGTTGGTTCCTGCTCTGCTCATCTGCATTGTGTGTGCCAGTTCAAACTGCTCCTCCGCTCTCAAAGGTCTGAAGTTGTTTGCACGCACTGTTCTTATGTTATGTCCTGCACAACAATTCATTCACCGGGTTCTGGATTCACAGTTACATGTGCTCTTTGCAATACGTTGAGGTAAAGATAGGAACATAGAATAGAGCTGCTCAGCAGTTCTAAGTGACAGAAACATCGCCAGCCTTTTACGTTTTGCTCGTGTATTTTCCTGTCGTGCGCCGTCCTGTGAAAAGACAGAGCTTTGGGCTCCAGGTCACATTAGGTCCAACACATCTCTGATTTAGTTCTGCATGCACTGTGCTGTATGGGCCAATTAAATGAACGAGCGTGGCGTGACAGTGGCTTGCTGCTCTGTACATCTGCACTCCGAGTGTGTTGTAGGTTGATAAAATGTACTGGCTACACAGCAGCGCTGTGATTAATAACTTTGCTGAACACACACACAAGAGACGCTAATAAGAACCAGAGAATGATGTAGCTGCATTCTGCAAAGACTTTGTTTGTGTCCGCTGAAAAACCGTGCTCATGTCTGTTCGCTTTTCACATACATCCTCCTCATTCAGTTCACTCTCTCTCTCTCTTTTCTCTGTTTTATGTATTTCAGGTCTTCAATTCCTTCCCTTTTTCATCTCTGTCTTTTTTTCCCTTTCTCTTTCTCTCCCCCACAGCCAGTATAACATTTAGTGTGTGTGTGTGTGTGTGTTATTGTGTAGGCAGATGTTTGTGTAGATTTTTTTTCACTGCCCTCTGCTCATGTATTTGTGTGTGTTGGTGGACTCCTTGCCAACAATTTTCTGAGGCTGTGTGCAGCTGACGCACTATCTGTGTGTGTGTGTGTGTGTGTCTGACGGATAAGAAGTAAAGAGGGCCAGAAACAAAGGGTGTTTACAACTTAATGCCTTTGTGAGTGTTGTTTGTGTTTCAAAAAAAAGACAGTTTAAAATGGGATTCAGATTCTTTTCTTTTTCCTTTTGATTATTGTATACTTGCATGCTTGTGTGCATACATGCATTTGCATATGTATGTGTGTGTGTGTGTGAGAGAGAGAGAGAAAGAGAGAGAGAGAGCATATGCACAATATGTGTGCCTGTGTAAAATGAGTTGTGGAAGAGGGTGTGAGGGAGTGAGAGTGAGAATCATGAATATTGATCAGTTTCTCTGCTGATGATGGATTGAAATGCCAAAGAAAAACTTGTGTATCCCTGTGAGTCCTGCGGGAAGCTGCGGTCTCCCCCCTGCTCTGTGTGGAGCCCCCTGCTCTGTGTGGACCCCCCTGCTCTGTGTGGACCCCCCTGCTCTGTGTGGACCTCTCTGCCGTGTTTACTTCTGTGGTTTTGTTGCCAAAGAGCAGCGACCACAGCAGAACATTAAAGCTGGTGTTGGAAGGTGCAGTGTCACTGATGGTTGAGAGACGGCTCCAGAAATCACAGTCTCTGAGAAGAAACTTTTTAAAATATGTTAACTTTTCTTCTCAGTACTTCTTCAATATATATATATATTTTCAGTCATAACTGTCTCAATCACCAATTTCACTTCTTCCAATAACTGCGCCGAAGACTGATTGCTTTATAAAAAAGG
This sequence comes from Toxotes jaculatrix, assembly GCF_017976425.1. Classification (NCBI taxonomy): domain Eukaryota; kingdom Metazoa; phylum Chordata; class Actinopteri; family Toxotidae; genus Toxotes; species Toxotes jaculatrix. The sequence goes on along the minus strand of NC_054396.1, from coordinate 28,068,682 downwards.
ATAAAATAATTAAGATTGTGTGATTGTACGGTCCCTTCCTCTCTCCTGGATGAATGGTGACTCCTCTGTTCCCTGTTCACTGTTTGTGGCAGTTTGTGGTTAAGCTGTTTCATTAATATGTCTCAAAGGATTATGTTTGACTCGTGTGAGAGAGACTATGCAATGTGACATTTTAAATGACATTTAAAAGTACATGGGGGCATCCGAATAATAATTAGAAGAATTAATAAAGGAAAAAAAATTCTTCCTGGTGGTCTTCCTGGTTAGTGGAGCTCAGGATCTGACTGCCTAATTTTCCTAGGCCAAAAAAATGGGTATGTGTTTTGTTATTTTACCATAGTTAGGCAGATTATATCTTTTCATTTCAAATTATTGAATTTATTTCGATTCTGAATTCTGACGTCTGACTCTACCCGGCATGTAAGGATGTGTCCTCGACAACTAAAACCAAAGCTAAAAGAAACGAAAATGCTGCTCTACATTTATGAGTTGCCAATTTTAACAAGCAACTTAACATCACCTTTCGTAAAAAAAAACAAATCCAGGGCATTCCTAGCAACACTCATTGTCAATGCCTCCTGTGCTGACAAGCCATTGCTCCAGCACCCAGTTCAAAGAAGAGTGTATGAAGTCTAAACACTTAGCTAAAAGCCACAGTAAATACTTAAAGTAACTGACAAAATGCAGTGAATAAATGGTTGAAATTGTTAGATATAAGTAACTGATAAATGGTTGAAATATAGCTTCTAGCATCAATGTGTACTTGAGTTCGTCGGACAGGGCTGTGGGGCTACGCCTGGCATTAAGAGTTGGGAGCCACTGGTCTAGAGAGCAGTTAGTTTTCTAAGAATTGTTATCGCAGTTATGATTCCAGAATCAGTTCATAGTACCATAAGTATCCGGGCGAGTCAGACGGCCGCCCACCTCCAGCCAGGTTCTATTCGAGGTTTCTCCCTGTTAAAAGGTTTTTCCTTTCTCTGGGTCTCTGAAGATAATTTTATAGATTATGGTCTAGACCTGCTCTATATGGAACGTGCCTTGAGATAACTTCTGTTATGATTTGGTGCTATATAAATAAATCTGAATTGAACTGAAATAATGCAGAATATCACTTATCAACTCAAGTTAGTTCATTATAATTACACTTAATGGGGAACTTTTAACATTTCCATCTGATTTTAATCAAACAGGCATCAAACAAACCCTAAAGTCCACAAATGTTTAAACCCGTTTCATGACTCTAAATCCCTATGTGATAATCAGATATGAACACTAAGTGTGGAGAAGCACTGGAATATTGATTTTTCTTTCTCCTGTTGCTAACATATCTAATATATACAAAAAAAAAAAAAGAAAAAACAGCCTGTGAGACAGACATCGTGTACCTAAAATAGACTGTTGCTCTGTGGGTGTAGGTCCATTCAGCATACATTGCAACACTGTGCTGACTCCTTCAGACTCCTACTCCAAACTCTGCTGCTTCTGTGAAACTGTGAGACGTGTTAGCTCATTAGTTTGCTGCAGTTTTGATGTCATTTGCGAACCGTAATGAAAATAAGCACGAATTAATAAAGCGAGGTGCGTCTCATTCACTGTGACATCTCCCACAAACGTTCCTCTCTTCTCTTCTCTTCCTTCGTTTCTGTCTTCCCCCCCTCTCTCAGCCTTTCACTAGCCGTTACCTGTCATCTCTCCTTTTCCAGCTCTCTCTGAGCCACCTCTCATCTGTCTTCTTTTCATCCTTCTCTCCTCTGTAGGCTGTAATCTCCGTTCCCCCTCTCATCACACTGCAACTAAACTGCTTTATTCTTCGCTTCACTTTTCCCTTCTCTTTATTCCATCTGTTTTTACTCCCCGCTCGTCTTTCATCCTCTCCTCCTGCTCTCCCCTCACACCCCCCCTCCCCCCCATCTTTTGTCCATAATTCTCATTTTCTTCTTAACTTCCTGCCTCTTCTCTGCCAGGATGTTCCCCTCACTTCTTCTACTTTTACCTCTTCTCTTCCCTCCTTTTCTCAGCTCTCCTGTTCATTTCGCTCTTCCTTCTTTCTCCTGCTACCCTTTCAACAGCCCTCTACCTCCTCTTCTGTCTCTTTCAACTCCTCATCTCTCTATTCTTCTCTTCCACTGCTGAGCCCAGCCATTTGCTGCTTTGATCTCTCTAGGTTTTGCTGTGGTTCCCCCTTCAACCCCCCCACTCCACCCCCTCAACACTGTTACCATGACACTGGGAGAGAGAGGGAGAGGCGGATTGCAAGAATTTCGGAGCCCTGCAGAAGATGATTTGAAGTGAGAGAGGTTAAACTGAGAGAAAAAAGAGCAAGTGAGGAGATTAGTGTTGGGGCTGAGAGACAGCAACAGAGAGATAGAGGGAGAGAAACGAAAGAGTGTTTGAGGAACAAACCAGAGAGGAAGGTAGAGACAAGTCTATTATTTTTACTGCAAAGGAGTAAAAGAGATGGAGGAAATAATCACTGAAGAAAAGGGCGGGGGGACTTTTGTTTTTGTTTTATTATAGGTTGAAAAAAAGGAAGAAGAAGAAGAAGAAAGGAAGAAAAGTGACTGTAGACTCTGAAGCTCTGAAGCTCAGAGTCTACAGTCGTGTGTGGAGATTGAACAAAAATAAGTAGGATACATCCTCTGGGAATCACAAATGTCCCCACCAACTTTTTCACCAATCATCTGGTAGATGTTGCGTTAATTCAGTAGGTAATTAAAAGTTTTGACCTGCTGATGGTGCTGGACCAAAAGTCAGGTGTTTACCAGAGTTTTTAGGATTCCTCCTCTGTGGACCATGAATGTAAAATAAATTTTCTGGGGACAATGAATGTCTATATGGATTTCATGGCAACGGATCCAATATTTGACAAGATTAAGGAAACAAGCGTTTGATTTTTTTTTTTCTTTGAATAGGAACAAATAAAAATAGAGATAAAGAGAGCGAATAGAGAAGTAAAAGAGGGATAGAAAATTTAAATTGACAAAAAACTTTTTTTTTTAAGAAAGACATGCAAAAGAAAAAAAAAGAGCCAGGAGAAATTTATGAAAAAATAAAAGGACGAAAAATGAGGGTGACAGAAAAGAAAATGACACAACAATAAAAGAGAGGATCAGGAAGAAAGACATGAAGGAGACAAGGGTAAAGAGAGGAAGGAAAAGGGGAAGGAAGTAACACCAAGACAGAAAACAGGCAACACAAAGGAAGAATATGAGTGTGAGTGAGAGACAGAGAGGGGAAAGAGAAAGAGAGAGAGAAGAAGAAGAAGGCAGCTAAATTTCACACTACTTCCCACACAGAAAGAGAGAGAGTGAACAACAAGAGTGAGAGACAGAGGTGAAAGATACAGAGAGAGAGAGAGGGCTGTGTAATCACTTCTCCCTGCTAGAGAAAAGGTCTCGCCTGCTCTCTCTCTCCTCTCTTCACCATGTGACCGGCCAACGCTCCAGCACCGCTCTCTTTCACTCTCTCCCTCTCTCTCTCTCTCTCCATCCTTTGCTCGGCTCGCACTATGTCTGACTGAGGAGGAAGAAGAAGAGGAGAAGGAGGGAGAGAAAGAAAGAAAGAAGATAAAGAGAAGAAAAGAGAGGGAGAGAGAGGATGTTCTCGGTTTCGCTCAAGTGTCGCTTAGGGGTCATCAGACGCCGAATCAAGGGTACAGTGTGTGTGTGTGTGTGTGTGTGTGTGTGTCAGAGAGAAAGAGACTAATATTAACTGTACGCTGCTGTGTGTGTGTGTGTGTGTGTGTGTGTGTGTGTGTGTGTGTGTGTGTGTGTGTGTGTGTGTGTAAGTGGTTTTGATGTTTGTTTGATGACGTCTTTGATGTGTTTGATCTTTAATGCATTTATGTGTGTGTGTGTGAGTATGTGCACAGTTTGCGTCTTAGTGTGTGTAACAGTTACATGTATTTATATGTGACTCCAAGCAAGTGTAGGTTGTGTGTGTATGCACATGTGTGTGCATCTATAGTAAATCAGTGTGTCTGTGCGTAGTTGTGTGTGTTCTCTCTGTGGGTGTGTGTGTGTGTGTCACGAGGAAAGCACGACACCTGCTTCAGGCTGTGTGTGGTTGTCATGTTATTTTTTCTTTCTTCTTGTTCTTCACTTTTTCAGCTTCAGATTTCTTCTCTTTGTCTTTGTTACAAACACTGAGTGTCCACAGGACGCTGGTCAAACTCCAGGTTTGTGTGGGGACTGAAAAATGTTATCCTCATCTCAGCGAGTCAATGTGATTTTCATGATGTGAGTAAACAAAGCGCGTTGGCTGCTGTTAGATATAAACCACTCTCCGTTTGCTTCCTGCGTAGTGAAGCTGATCACTTTCACAACAGGTTGATTTTCTGTGTGGGGGTGGATTTAGATTATTTGGCATGAGCATGATCTTCATGTGCATGTCTTTAAATCCTGTTTAGACATCTCATTTTGAACAGTTGGATTTGGATTGTATTATATGGGGTAAATGACGCCTGTCTGATTATGGAGAAGTGCTCAAATGGACCAGGAGCAGCTTGTTTAATGTTGGATTTATAATCACTGCGAGTTTCTCCAAAAGGGGCATTAGACTGACTGAAGTGAAGTTCACACAGCTTTTGATGCAGGTTTCATGTCTGTCTCTGATCTTTCTGGCTTTGTTATATCATTTTGGGTGTGACAGTATGAAATCTTTTTTGTCGCAGCCTGAAGCTCCATGACGTTATGGTCAGTCTCAACTTAAACAAATGAACAGGTTTGGCATATTGATTGATTCGTATTTGGTACTAATGTAAGTTATGTTGTGTGGTGTGTTTCAGAGAGTAGTCTAACAAGATTTTATCACACACCTTTTATTTTATTTTTTTTACTGAGGCATACTGTGCAGAATATGATGGCAAGTGATGGACAGAATAGTGACAGCTTGTGTGAGTGTGAGAGAGAAAGAGAGAGTGTGTGTAAGGAAGAGAGAGAGAGAGACAAAGAGACAGAAAGAGAGAAAAGGCTGGTTTTTCTTTAGTGAGCTGAGTAACTGGCTGAGTGAGTGCCACTTCATAAACATTTATGACTGGAGTATATGAAGCTCATGACTCTTATAGCTCATGACTTTTATGGAGGATGTTTATTATTTATCACAGGGATTTTTTTTCCAGTTGAGTGTCAAAATTTAATTATGAACCTAAAAGTCAAAAATAAGGTGAATTTTATGGAATATGATAAGCTGTAGCCATTCCTCTATTTTTTCCAACTTTTTTCTTTGTTTTCAGGGTTTTGAAAAAAAAAATATATTATTGCACACACACACAGTGCAGCAGCCATCCAGGACATGATGGACATTTGAGTTTTCTGTCAGCACTGAAAAGCAGTAAAACAGTGGCTGAAAAATCGTGAGCATCTCATGGAAGATCCAAACCAACACCCAAAATAAATAAACTAATCAGACGAATACTTTATTGACAAACAAACAAAAAACTATTATATAAGCATTATTTCACATGAAAAATGCATGAAAAGCAACTTCACCGCAGAGATGAACAACATGCAAAGCTTGTATTTGTTTAATGTTTAATGTTTCAAACGATTCTGAAGAACTGAGGCTGAAGATTTTGCGCTGTTTTTCTCCTCTTTGTGTTTGAAGCAGCTACTTTCCTGTCTCACTGCTGCCTGTGAAAGTGACATGATCATTTCTGGTCCAGTTATTTCAGCTCATTCTGATGAAGACCCCTTCACACTCGCTGTGGAGTTTACAGTCCTTCTTACTCACGTCTACACGTCTCACTGTTTTATGCAAATGTAGGTTTTTCTCCCTTGTATCTTAATATTTTAAGCCCAGAGAGTAATATCAATAATAGATCTGACTCTATTATTAGACTAAGCTACTGGTCTACCTGCCGTCCAGTCCTCCATATGTACTCAATTGGTTTTGACTGCAAATGATATTGTAATGCTGAGGTGTCTGGTCTTTGTAGCTTTCACTAACCTTTGATCTCTAAACTTTCACTGTGTTGTTTCTGTGAACTAACACAGTCTTTGCGGTGCAGCTCATAGAGTTGTGTTCTACCTGCGCCTTGTTACTGAGGCAGGGGGAGTCTGTATGAGTTAGCTGTGTGAAATGTTTCATGCATGACATAGTTTTTGCAGCTGAATGTTTTTTTTTCATGTTTGTGTCCTTGAATGTGTGTGTTTCTGCATGTGAGTGTGTGTGTGTGTCTGAAACAGAGAGAGAGTGAGATGCATGGTTGGTTGCCAGTGGAGCTTGGGGCCAGTTTGTTGTGTGTGTGTGTGTGTGTGTGTGTGTGTGTATTGAAGATTGATCTCCAAATCTCTGCAAGCTGTTGGGACTAGTAAACTGTGTCTCTCTCTTTCTCCGACTTTCATTATAAATGAGGGCAGTGTTCACAGTATGTGGCATGTTTGCGTATGTGTGTGTTTGAGTAGTGTGTTTATGTGGCTGAGCAGGTGACACAAATGTGTGTATCCATATGGTCTGTGTGTAAAGTGTGCACAGTCTGTACTGTGTGTGTGCCATGTTGGTGCATTGAGTCCATAAGAGTGAGAAATGTGCCATTAAACACTGTGTCTCTGCAGTCTGACAGACTGTGTGTGTGTGTGTGTGTGTGTGTGTGTGTGTGTGTATAAATGAATGGTGTTAAGTCTCAAAGGAGAGAAAAGTGTGTAACAGAGGATGTGGCTCGAAGCTGAAGCTGAATACAAATCATCAGTTTTTTTTTTTCCACTTTTCACTGTTCAGCATTTCACTGAAGTTTCATCGAAAGCAGCTCCCACCCCATCCACAAGTCCCTACGACGCGTTTTCCTCAAATCCAAAGACGTCACAGGACCTGAGTGACAAATTACACATATCTGAAAAAAGAAAAAGAACTTATATCAGTGTTTTATGATCTGCTGCGTCTGTGGTCACAGGAAAGTTAGGTGGGTGGATTCTGCAGGGCGTTTCCAGTCTTTGTGCTAAGCTAAGTTAGCCAGCTGCTGGATGGTAGCGTCCTTTTTAGCGTACAGACCTGAAAGCATAAGGTGTCAATCTTCTAACACTCGCAGAGAAAAAGAGCGTTGGAGCTTGTATTACCTTTTCAGGTCTAATTTCCAGAGTTGAGTGATCAGCCCGAACTCTGCCACTTGGATGCTCATAAATCTCGTCAGTTGAGTTTCTGCAGTCACTAAACTTCACAGGACATTCATGGACTTGTTTGTGGTGCTGTTAACAGTGTAAGCCAGGCTCTGTCAATCCTATGTTCACTAAAACAGTAAACCTTTTTTTTATTTCTAGGAAATGGCACTTGCAAGTGTGGTGGTTGTTGCTTTTCCAATGGCTGCCCTGCTTTAATGTCACAGTATGTGTGGGCTGCCCATTACATCCGACTGTGGTCGTCTTCACAATGAATTGTCCCATTGTTTAAATGAGTGACAGATGTTTTCGCTTACAGCCACAAACAACACATTTAACACACTTCCCTTATTAACCTGGGCTCCAGGTATCTGCTAAACTGCGTTGCTGTCCTTTCATGGGGGAGAGTGTGGGTGAATGGGAGGAAGGTCAGCGCTGAGAATGAGAAAGGTGTGTTCAGCAAACTCATTTTTAAAATGAGCCTGAGGTGGCCTGTGTGGAAAACTCCCATACGCAGGATTCCTTACTTAGTAGTAGGTGCAGGAATCAATAGAGCAGAGGTGTTGCTGGGTGCGTTAGATAAGAGGTTTTACATGGTTCAGGGAGCTAAGCGTCTGAGGCGTGCCACTGAAAACTCTCTGCAGTGTAAATGAGTGTGCTGCTCTGCTTTTTCCCCGTTCGTCACACTTCTCTGTCATGTATGATCAGTCCAGGGTCACAGGGAGGTCTGATTTTAACAAGTGGTGTGTAATAATGGATTTTAGGCGTCTGCACAGTGGCAAGATCTGAATGTGGCAGTTTCATTTATATTATGTTTTATTAACCTCGAAAACTATGCGCTGTACTTCAGATTTTAAAGGAAGGGAGATTTAATTATCACCTTATAAAACAGTAACTGTTGAGATCTTAGACATAATTACCCCACAGTTATGTCGCACAGTGAAATATGAACAAAGGATCTGTCTTAAATTCCTTACTCGTGGCCAGCAGTGGGTAGACTGGAGATGATGGTCTGCTGAGTCATGTTTGACTTTCATTTTTATCCGATATGTTGCTCACTTGCTTCTTTTTTGGATGAAGAGTTGTGTTGATTTTTTTTTTTTAGTGAATCATCACTTTCTGTGGGTGGAGATTTCCCAGCAGTGAAAACAGCAGAAACCACAATTTCAGTATCCAAACTTACTGTGCTGCTTTTCTGCTGAAGTTCAGTCTGATCAGATGTTGTATTGTATTCCTACACAAAGTTCTCCCATCACAGAGCTTAAACTTGTAAAACCCTTCGCTTCTCTCAGAGATCAGGAGTCATAAGTATTTTCCTTTGAACACAACAGGGGATGTAAAGCACCAACGTGAAGACATTATACTTTAGTCTCACTGAAGCAGAATGAATGGTTTTTGAACCACTGGCCCCATGGTGTGCAGAATGTAGAACATAGTGTTAACACAGCCAGAGACAGGGGGCCCATAAGTAGTCAATTGCAGCAGCAGGGTGCAACGATAAGCAGAACCACTGGTTGTAAAAACTACATCACTGCTGTTTTCAGTGTTAATCTCTGTGGGAAATTATCTTTGCTTCGTAGCCTTTTTTTGGTTCACGTGGAAAAATTCAACAAGGTTAGCAATGAAAAACACTGCATATATGATATAATATTATGTTATAGAATGATATAATATTTGGCCACACTTTAAATCTTAACATAGTCAGAATACTGTACTGTAATACTGTATGTGAATGTGCCGGTATATTTTATATTAGAACAGCGAGCTGCTGAAGGCTGACAGTCTTCACAGATGTGTGGTATTTTCGCGAGCAGGCGAGTGTCTCAGGATCTGATCGTACTTTTCAGTCCTCTCGGGGAAGAGGAGAAGTGAACGGCGAGCCCCGGGACTTACCTGTTTTATTGGGCTGGTTACGCTTCTTTAGCTGCTCTGTGGAAACTATCTGTTAGACTCTATTCCTTCCACTGACCAGAGGCTTCCTCTGTATGCTTGACCGGATAAAAAGGCTGTACTGGTGATTACTGAGCGGTCAGCAGCGTGTCCAGGTCCATGATCCAATAGACTGCAGCACCTGGACTGGAAAATAGATTCTGTGCCACCCTGGGCTTGGTTTTCTCCCTGTGGAACTGTCCCTGGTGCTGGTCTCTGGCCTTCGCTGCTCTTTGTGGTGCTGAACTTTTCACATAGTGTACACACTTGCTTGACCTGGTCTGCAGCAGTATGAGGCCTTAAACTTACTATTTTCAGCACGTGTGTTATGACATGTATTCATCCTTGTCAGACTTTGGAGATTATTGATGACACTTTCTGTATTTTCTGTGAAAACATTGACAGTCTGTCTCCAGTTTGTTTTGGGAGAGTTTTTCCTCATGGCTCCTCTGCACTTCTTGCTGTGTGCATTTTTCAAAATAGTATTTTTAATCTCAGCGGTCACAAAAGAACAAACTGTTCGTGAGAGCGAAGGCAGTCAGTGTTTCTGTCCTCCCGCTTTCTTGTTAGAAATGTGAGAGGCAGCAGATAAATGGCACGGGTGGCCCAACCAGTCATTTTGATCCTCATAAAACGAAAAGGTCACAGATTAGAACCCCTCAGGTGTCTTCTGTCTATCCCCATTAAACTCCTCCTCACTATCTGGTAAATAAGGGATCAGTAATCACAGCTCCACAGCCCTGCTCCATAGCAGTAGTTGCTAGGTAACTTGTGATTTTTAGTCAGCTATTTTTTTATAGTTGTGCTGTGAATACAGCACAAATACAGAACAAATAACAGGATGTCAGGGTTGTTATTTCTCTCTGTTGAGCCTGGCTGAAGGCATGTTTGTACCTTACTGTAATAATAATATGATACTTCATTGATCCCTGAAGTGCTCTTTTTATTTGCCCACCTCAAGAGAGTTTAGAGCACATTGGTTCTGTTACAGCCGAGAGGGATTCATACTGTACTGCAATTCAGCTGCAGGCAGGTGGCTGTAAGCATGAGCATGTAAGAAATCTATGGAAAAACAAGTTCTTATGCTTAAAGAAGGCTGAATGAAGTTAAAGGATTTCTTTCATCAACAAATGAATCATTAGATATTATAAGAAGGCCCTCGCACTTTGGTTTCCAGAAATCCAAAGTCTCTAGTTCTATACTTTTTGCTATTAAGGATTATATATATCGCTCAGTGTCTGTTAATTCAGCTTCTGTTTAATCTGTTTTAACTGTGAAAAGCAAACTGCTGCAGTTGGAATGTAATACTCCATAGTTCTGGGTGCTAATACAACTCACAACATTTTGCTGTGCAGTATTATTTGTTTCGGTTGACACTATGTGCACAAGCAGAAGTGGCAACAGATTGGCCTCTCAGTTAAACTGACCCAAACAACAGCTGACAAAATGTCCTCGGGCAAAGCAGTGAAGCCTCTGCCAGCTCAATCATCACAGTGTCCTTCTGCGTGAGAGCATCAAAGCGAGGGAGCATCAAAGGTTTAAGATGATTTTCTTTGAAGATCCGTTCACAATTGAAGTACGTGTAAGCTGCCACTGTCTATCCCCAGCTATATCAGAGGGTTTTCCAGTAGGTATGAGAGGAGACAGCAGGAGCAGCGTTAAAGCTCGCAGAACCTAATAAAGAACCAAGCGGGATGCCTCGTTCCTTCGAGGGAGCATCCACAGATGTCTCTCTCTCTCTCCCTCAGTCCCTGTTTCACTCTGTCACTTTCTCTCTTTCTCAAAGGCACAAATGCACGTACACATAGACACAGTACATACCCCGGGGGTAAATTGCACACTCTTTCAGTATACATGAAAAGACACTCATGCAACACAGAGGCAGTCACCAATGCATATGCACAGACCACAGAACCACCAGGGTCCAAAATAGCTTAAAGAGGTTTGACAGTTCAGGAAAAAAAAAAAAGTTCTGTTGCTAATTCAAGGCAGTTAGCACTAAAACCCAAGTGAGAAGTGTTTTAAGATGCAATTTAACCTGCAGTTTCACCCACTTTAAAGCCATTCACATTAACAGTTAGCAGGAGTTATCGCTTTCCTTTGTCCATAAATGAGGGGGATGATTACCGGCTAAATGCTGTCACATGTCTGGAAGCCCTTTGTCAGATAAATCACTTCTATTTACTCTATAAATGAAGCTGGTTGATAAATTGAGTGTTTTGTGGTCTATTTTCAATAGCACATACTGTCCACACACACACACACACACACACACACACACACACACACACACACACACACACACACATATATATATTCTTTCTTAATAATGTGCTTCTTGAAACAAACTTTGAAATGAATGTTCAGTTAGAAGTTGGATTGTATTTGTTGATCTAGGTCACTTTAATGAATTTGAACAACTGGCGTCAGTGAAGCCCGATTAGTCATCAAGAGCAGCTCATCTGCTTCGGCTGAAGTAAACCTGCTGAGTGGAGCCTTTCCAGTCCAAATGCATGAACTGACCTGATTGGATGGATTTCAGTCACTCTTTGCTGATTAGTCAACCTCAGGAACAGCTGTGCTGGAATCAGTCCAACTGGAGTCAGTCTGAAAGTGCTGGAAAAAGAGGTTGTTTTTATAACTGCTAGAACTTGAACTACTCAAACTAAACTTTTCATGTTTCCATTAATGATATTTGGTTATAAGATGATTGTAGTTTTCTGAATTTACACATATAAAAAAGTTAAAAAAAAAGTTCTCCAGCACTTGACCTACATTCACTGTTCTAAGATCTTTGAAAGGCTTCTCAGTAGAACATAATGTCAGTTCACACATAAAAAGGAGCATATCTGGAACATTACATCAGTACTTTGCATTGTAACGTCACTGTAAGGTATTTTACTCAGTTCTGTTCGTGAATACGAACCTGTGCACAGGACTGTGTGTGATGAATAGATGTGGAGTTTGTTTTCTTATTATAATAAAACTCACAGAAATTCATCATATATGTCATATATTGCAAAGTTTGAAATATGTGAGTATGAAATATGGTAAGAAAATATAGGCATAGAAAAGACGAGTATTTTGCACCACATTGTTTTTGGAAACTTCTGACGACCTCTGCACCTATTTGTATTTCAGTGGCTCACTACAAAAGGCAGTGGCCTTACCACCCTACACATGTAGCAACTTTCCTAGTTACAGTAAACTGGAGATTTGCTTGACTCCTGCTGCAGCTGAGCTCTAACCTTAACAGACATTGTCTTCACAGATCAGGTTTTGTATTCATCTACTGGACCCACAGACACTGTTCTGGTCACTTAGAACCTTCAATGACTCACTTGTCTACTCAGTAAGTTTCATGAAAGAATTGCCTGCCGTTCCAAAGCAGGAGTGATTCAGGGTAACTCCCTGTACATGTATATTTCAGTGATCATTTGAGCTGATAGACGCAGAAAAATTGTCAGGAATTCTCAATATATTTGGTTGTGCCATCGACTGCAGAACATTGCAGATCTTACATGTCATACATACCAATGGTTTCCGCTTCTGAGTGGTACCTCAGAAGAATTTTATGCTATTTCTGAGTTATCTGCAAAGCTCTTTTTCTTAACACTAATAAAATCCCAAAGAGACAGAGACGGTGAGACAGATGAAGTATCAAAGACCGAAACTCTCAAACCTGCTGGAACAAGACGTTTGAGTTTCTGTCGCAGCTTCCTTTGCCACGCACTTTGTGTCTAGAAAGCATGACAGCATGAAAGAGAGGGTGCATTTGTGTGTCTCAGGATGTAGCGTTTAGCGAAAAAGCTGCTATGACCAATGTGACATCAGCCACTAGCGAAATGGACAAAACACTTGTAAAGCACTTTCCTTTTGGTAATTGAATCTTTTTTTTTTTCTTTCCCAAGAACCTTTGACTTAAAAATCAACAAAAAAAACAACAACAAAAAAACAAGAAACAAAATGCAAGCTGTGAGTTTCTGGCACTTTTGTCTTCATTATTCCTTCAGTGCTGTGTTCAAAGTGAACTGTAATAGAAAGTGCACATAACGCACCTCTCAAATTCTGCCGTTCATTAGCTAAACCCTCCCATCCCTCAGCGAGCCCCTGAGGCTTTGAGCGGAGCTGCTTAATGGAGAGGAAGCATTAGACTCTGACAAACCCCAGTCTCTCACTCGAACAGACTGTACGAGTGACGTCCTGATGCACTGCCACCACCTGCTCTCCCTGGAACACATTAACACAGAGGTTAAATGAGGGGAGAGCGAACAAGACACCAAGTGTGATGCACTGGAAATGCACAATGTGGTGGTAATTTGCCTGGGGGCGCTTGTACTCACTCCCTGTCTCCAACCTTGCCTTCTCAGCTAATTAAATAAATATAATTCCGCAGAGAGGTATGTGCAAAAAAACTGCTATGTAGATCTTTTTTTTTTTTTTTTTTTTTGGCTGAACTACACACTTCATGTTTTCACCTGCAAAGGAAATCAGTTGTGTGAAGATTATCCTCAATCTTTAATGAGTTGCTGGTTCTTTAAAGGTACAGGCCTCAAGGGTGCAGAATACTATTTTTCTTTTCACCCCTCCTCTTCATTATCTCAGTATTTTGCCTCCAAACCTGTCACTCATCTTAATAAACTGTCAGCTCACCTTTTGGGGGGGGGGGGGGCACCACCTTGAACAGCCCTCAGACCCTCAGGAGGAGGAGCCTATTCATTGTGGGTACATAGTGTCAGTTGGGTATGTTCACTGTTCACTTATTTAAGTGTCTCTGTTTTAATCTTAGCTTATCTACAGCTTGATGAGCAGCGAAAGAGGTCAGGGGTAAGGATTATGCTGAAGAAACAGAGGCTGAAACCGAAGGAGGTACGCAGGTGCATGTATGCATCAAGCAAACATTGTGTTATCTACATTCCCAAGTCAGGATTCAACAAAGGGAATCCTTTTTTGAATGCATCAGTTGAATGAGGCTCAATAGCTGCCGATGGGGGGGGGGGGGGGGGGGGGGGTGGATGAACGTTAGCTTGTACAACAAATCCTTTAGATTTCAAACTGGTAAAGGATAAAAAGATGGAAAACACACAAAAAGTAGTTTGGGGGGGAATAAAGAATAGAGGGGAAGGGGAAAATAAATGTCTCTCTGGTTATCAATCTTCTAGGTGTGTTGAGCTCCACACCTAGAAGAGTTTAGAGTTAGACATTAAAGACAGACACAGCTTATGACTGTAGAGTATGTCCTATGTATTGTTAATGTAAAAAAGAAAAAAGATTTTCTTCAACATAAACATTATGTGGATGTGTTTGCCCCAAGCACTTTGCCTGTGTTTACCTTGGTTAAGTCTGATGGGAGGTGAACCCCTAACCCTCTCTGTGTTAGTGCTTTGTTCTACCCATTGAGCTGCACAGGAAACACAGAGTCATGCTCATGCCCTGATACCCAGAGGGTATCTTGTGTAGTTGCTCGGTTGGATTAGAGTTATGAGTGTAATAAAGCAGCCGCAGCATTACATTTTCTGTCTGCTTGCTCTCGGATTCAAGAGGATTCCATCTATAAGCTGCGGCTCATCTCTGCATCTTTGCAATGGCTCTGCAGCATTGTAAAATGTTCATTTGTTTTACAACTTCTCGTGTTTATGAAGCAAAACCAGAGTGTGGCGGGCGACAAGACCGCTGTGGAAATGGTCTCATGAGGCAGTTTCATGGAGGTCACGGGCCACAAGATTAATTTATCTGGTATCTAAGGATACAAAGGATTAAACATGTCAGGATTAAACGTGTGAGTCTTTGTGCAACTTTCCAATTCCGATCTGCGAAGGAGGTTTAAATCTGAGTTTTGACACAAGTGTTTTGACTTAAGTGGAATAACTTATAGTCTTATGGAACAACTTCAGTGCTGACTAAACTCTATAACACGTTTGCTGTAGTACACTGAGATTGATGACTGCAGTGTCTTCCGTATTCAGAATGGGTTTATGCTTTTTTTTTTTCCTGAATGCAGAATTCATATGTAAATTCTTTTCCACATATTTTAAGCAGCTCGTCAGTCTTGGATTATGATTGTGGGTTTGATGCCTCTGTGTTTGCCTGAAGGAAAAAACCACTGCCTCCCCGTTCCAGGCTCATTTCATTTGTCACAGCTCGGTTTAATTCCATCCTCAGGCCTTTTCAGATGACATGTTTCTGTCAGAGCACAGAGCCTCTGGAGGATTCACATTGGAGCTTCTGTTTCCACAATTACTGTATTAGTGCAGATAATAAGGTTAGGATAACAGCTAATGGCCACAGTGCTAAGTTTCTTTTTGAGGTTTCTATTGAGTATGACTATTTCACAGGGAGTTTTTTTTTTTTTTTTTTTACAACAATTAACCAATTAAGTTGTCATTTAGACACATCCTGAGTAACACATGCACAATATAAAGTAATGAAAAAGACTGAATTATTCACAGTAGTGGTTTGCCACAACTCAGAAGTTGGAAGACTGATTCGAAAATTTAGTTTAGACTAAAGTGCTGTGTTGAAGGCGACGTTTAAGGCCAACCCCGAAGAGATGGATAACATGGCTGTAATCAACATTACGATACTAATGATGATACTTCTCCAACATCAGGGAACACGTTGCATCTAGGCTCCTCTCTTTACTCACTACTCAACAAATATTTTTGTGTACTTGCCCATTTTGGGGCCTTTTAAGAACCAGTCATTTTACACTTAAAATCAAAAGTCACATGATGCAGTCGTGGTAAACAGTACGAGAGTGGAACCAACCAGAGGAGGAATATCAGGAGAGAGGGAAGCTGCAGGTGAATCTGCAGCCGGCAGGGGTGCGTTCACATCGGGGCCCAGGACAGGAATGCACAGGAATGGAATGAGGAATGGTGCCATTATGGGATATATGGTTAACATAAGCATCATCCCGATATAAGTAAAGTTAAAAAAATAGATAAATAAAAAGCTTTCATCCACTTTCATTAATCGTTTAATGCGCCACCCCGTGACTACGCCACGCTATGTGCCGCCAATCAAACACACCTGCGATGTTGCGTGATCACACAGGTGCATGCTGGGTCTGGCTGCGCGTTAAATGCTGAAACGCTCACGAGGAACTCTCCGGATGTCAGTGCTAGGCTGGGTTCGCTTCGAAACTCCTACCTGCAGACAGGTGTTCACGACCTTTCTGCGTTTTACGGCAATCCCTGTCCTACACACCAGGAAGGGACGAGCAGAGAAGTTGGATTTAGAGCAGACTGTGGAGGAGTTCACGGTGCACGAGGCTCACAGACCGATGCTCAGACAGGTGAGTACAACAGCGAATCACTGTACAGAGGAGAACACTTACAGTCTCTGCGTTGCCTAGCAACTGAGTGTTTTTGCGTGTACGCTACACGGTGTCCCCAAAAACAAAAACTCTGTGTGTGTGTGTGTGTGTGTGTGTGTGTGTGTGTGTGTGTGTGTGTGTGTGTGTGTGTGTGTGTGTGTGTATGAGCTGCAGCCGCTGCTGAGTTTACCTTTCCGGGTTTTCTGCCGTAGCGACGCTTTACTCTGCTGAATTCTCTGCTGTCGTTGTTGTCCGGGTTCAGGCTACTTCTATTACTACTACTGTTACTACTACTACTTGTTATTATTATTGCATTTCAGTTGTTATTATTATCTTGTCGGAAAAGTTTTATTCATAGTGTCAGATGAGGCGACTGTGGAGCCATAACGCCTTGTTGTGTCTTGGCCGTCAGCAGTGACAGACTGCACGATGGTCCCCGACTAATCACAGCCTGGCTCATTAATAAATGATTTTTTTAGGGAGACAGGAATGGCTTTGTGCTTGTTACTCTATAAAAATCCCACAGCGGATTCCATCCCTCCCTAATGTACCAGATAACTAATCAGTAGTGAGTTTTACTTTGATGTCAGCAGTCAGTTTGTCAGCCTAAGTGGCCCATTTTTCTAACAGTGGATAAATCATTTCAGAGTGAAAGGCCTGAAATATTAAACTAAAATTACAGATACACAAGTGTCTGTGAAATCACGTTAAACTGCAGCTATCTTGGATGAGATTTGTGGGTGAGGCAGCGTCTGGATCATTTATAATACATGTGCCCACTTTTGATCTTATGAAGATTTCATCTTGTACGCTCCTTCCATCCCTGCCCACTACTCACCTCAGCTGCACTGCAGTTACCAGGAAACCCCACGGTGGTGTGGTCAGATCATTAGAGGTTTCTCTTTCAAAATCTTCAGTTGTAAATATAAATTATATTCAGTCTTCTTGTTAGAGAACCAAACAGGTGACACATAAAGTACAGCCTCAGCTGTGCAGCTTCAGCTGATGCAAATGTCGTCATGCTGACATGACAGAGTAAGAACATGGTAAACATTTGACCTGTCAATAATCAGCATGTTTAACATTTTCATCGTGAGCATTTTGCCCTTCTGATATAAGCATTTAGCTCAAATCACAGCTGTTTTAAAAGGGTGTTTTTAACTTAGACAAGTTGTCTAACAGAGTTGGGTATAAGTACTATACTGATAAACTGCAGTTAAAGTAAGTACTCACAACAGTGATTGCAATATTACAGTCTTAGAAATGACAGCACTAATATTTAATTTAATTAATCAGTGCTGATGTGCAGATACGCGGTTTGATTAACTTGATTCAGCTTCTCGTCATCCACTGGGACTCTTTCTAATCTATGAAGTTATATTTGGTTTCATGGTGAGCTCATTTGATTCAGCCCACTACTCGTATCCCAGCGCAGCGCTGCAGTGGCTCCGCTCTCAAGTCTTTCACCCTGTTCTCAAAATGTAATCATTTAGTCTCGCACGGAGACGCAGCCTAATGAAAATGTATTACAAACCTTGTCATGTAGGATCTGAACAGAAGCAGGATGACAAGCGCATTTGGCACCAGAAGAATCCAGTACGCCAAGGAGAATACAGATTTTTATATTTTATTAACTGGAACTAGATTCCTGCTGTTGAAAAGTTTCTGGCCTTTTGAAGTCAGGAACTTTTTGAACTTTTTGTGGCTAAATGCTTTATAATAGGTTGCTTGATTATTGGAAAAGTTCATATGGGTTCCACCTAACTTGGGAGTTAGTACACATGGTAGCTGTTGTTTTTCTTTCTCATTTATTTAATAATTTAGGTTATATTTTTTCATGGATACTTTAATTAGCTTTGTTTATAAGGTGGAAATTACAGATTGTTGTGGAGACAGTGCAGAGTCCCGGCAGCCTTGAATGTATTCAGGTTATGTACTCTCTCACCCACATGAAACTTGGAAAGGCTTCTCTGACTCGGGGTGAAGTTTGTTCACACTGACTGAGAACAAACACACTGGCCTCGAGCTCTTCTCGCAGCTATCATACGTCTTTCTCTGTCTCACTCACACACACGCACTAACACACCTGACACCTGCGTAAGCTCCCTCAACTCAACGCTGCTGACACCTTCATAACTTGTAACGTTTTCATCAGAAAAATGCAGTGGTGTGGATTTTAATTTGCCCACTGTCCTCCTCAGGGCCCTGACTCGGCCTTTTTTAGCTGTGCCGTTGTATTCAAGTACACTTTGCATGTTATTTCTGAGGCTTCTTGTTCATATTTTGACAAAGTTTATTTTACTCTCTGTCAGTTCAACAATGACACTGACTTGCCTAGAGCGGTGTTATGATTACAGAACAAGTTCAGCAATGATTTAGTTTTAGCCGGACTGTAGCTGTGGCGATGAATATCATTGTGATGATTACCTGTGACACATTCATTTCTAGGCTACATGCAGGGGCCAGTGGCATGGTTTTGCTGGCATACTGTTGTGGCTAACTCCTGTCATGTATGATAACACATGTCAAGCCAAGTCAAGTCAAGACAGTTTTATTTATATGGCCCAATATGACAAATCACAAATTTCCCTCAGGGGGGCTTTACTGTCTGTGCAGCTCATGACACCCTCTGTCTTTAGACTCCTGATTCAAATTGGAAAAACTCACCAAACAGCCCCTTCAACAGGGGAAATAATGGAAGCTTCAGGACGAGCAACAGAGGAGGGGTTGCTCTTGCAGGACAGACGGACATGCGATTGTCTGACTGAACTGTTGTGCTCCTTTTTTTTAAAAGACAGGAACAGATTGGATTAAGCAGAGACAGAGGATAGTTATTGGGGGTTACTTTAACCCCTCCACCAAGCAGGTTATCTTTTCACCCACATCTGTTTGTTGGATGATTTGTTAATTTGTCAGCAGGATTACATAAAAAGTGCTTATCTGATTTGTGGTGGAGATGAGGTGATGCTGTTTGATATTGGCCTTGGTGGAGGTATGCGCTCTCTGAGTTCCCTTCTAGTTTTTCCTGAGGTGATGAGCTTTCAGTGTGCAGTGGAAGATTGGGGGGGGTGTGTTCTCCTGTACGTCTTTAAGACCTGACTCTGCTTTTGTGTTTGAAAATGTAGGTTGTAGCCCACACAGCGTCAGCAGAGCTTAGTCTCCTTAAACTGCGAGGACATAACACACTAAGTCTGCTGCTGAGGCTTTTCACTGCTGCTGCTCCTGCTCAGTAAGACCCGAACATCAGGAGCGTTCTGCTGTGGCTTAGTACATTATACATAGTGTGAAACCACGCACACCCACACACACACACTGAGCAATGCGCGAAATATATTATTTATAGTGTCAAACTCACATCGTATATTATTCATAGTATCAAGACATATGACACATACATACTAATCCACACAGACACAGTGATGCAGAATGTTATTCATAATACCATGATACATATGCATACCCCTCCCACCACACACACACACACACACACACACACACACACACACACACACACACACACACACATACACACATACACAGGAGAGAGGACGATTAGAGCAAAGCTGGCTGGATGGTGAATGAGTTGGTGCTGGGGTTTAATTCATCTCAGTTCATATGTAAGAGAGCTGTCTGTAACAGCAGCTGCAGCACTGATGTCAGATTCCTGTGTGTGAGAGGCCTCGTGTTTTAATCTACAATTATACTAAAAGCACTTTAAGAAATGCTCACCGCAGAATGCTTTAACAAGCGGCAAAGGATGCAGACAAGACAGTAAGAGGAGAACAAATCAAGATTGTAGAGTCTGAAGTCCGTGACAGGCAGATACTTCTCTTTAAACTCCACATCCCAGCTGCAAATCTGTGAGTTAAAGGTGTGTTGTGCATTTTTCTTGTAGAACAAAACACAGCAAGTGTATCTTTGAGCTCAAACAAACACAATGAACGCATTAACTTCCTTATAAAACATTTGCCTTCCTTGTGCATGACCACAATGTGAAATGCACATGTGCCCCTGTACAAGACAAAGCAGGGACAATAAAAATAATAAAAAGAAAGAAAAATGTAAGAAATATTACTAGAAGTCAAAAATACTTATTTATTTATTTATTTATTTATTTATTTATGTAACAAAGAGAAAAAAGGCAGCCATCTCTGCCTTTGTCAGATTCTGAGAAAGGTCACATTGAATTATTTGAACATTGATGGTGATCACAGACTGAGCTGACTGACTTGTAGATAGTATTGAAATGATTGGATCTGCTTTGGGCTTTGGGTAGAAATAACAACTAATCCGATTAAAATACAGTGCAGAACTTTCATAGAACTAGTAGTTAATGCTCCTGTATGTTCATGTTAAATGTGCATTTTAAGTATAATATTTTGCCACTAATAGTGTAGTGAATAGTCAAGATGTCACAGGACAAGTGCCATTAGCTTCTATTGTGAGCTGCTATTGTTTGTGATGTGAAGCTGAGTCTGTGTCATTCATTCAGTGTGGAATTGAGAGAGAAACACAGACAGTGGAACAATGAGCCAACATAATCACCATATTTGTAAATGTTTACACAATAAATATTTATTATTTATGTACATAATGTTTATTTGTTTCTTGAAGGTCAGTCGCGGTTCATTTTAAACAGTAATTATTTGACCTGAATTGAGCAGGAGACAGATGAGCCAACTTAATATTATGTCTGTGTGTGTTTGCATAATCACCATTTGTAATTTGTATACTCATGTTTTTTTTGTTTGCTCGAGGTAGGAGACAGTTTGTTTTACAGCACTGCGAGCTGAAGAGGGGAGAGGAGAAAGATTTCTTCCAGGTCTCAAAACTCCACATTTAACCTGTTTGTTTTTCTGAGGTCAAAAATAGCGAAGATTGAAGGCTTTTTGTTTTTTAGCATTAGATATTCACCTCCTGAAGGCTTGACAGGTGAATAGAGAACAGCAGCTGTCCAACGGTGAAGAGTTGTCTCAGTGGACAAATAAATATGAAAATGTCTTGTAGAAACATTTTGTGGAGAAAATCTTTGGAGCTTTCAGTCGGACTTTATGGTTTTCATTCAGTGTGGATGCTGAAGGTCCTGGTTTCGCTGTTGGTTGGTTGACTTGGTGGTTGGTTCACTTTGATTCAGACTGAAAAACGCCAACAGCTATGGATGAAGAGTTGGTTTGAAAATTTGTATGAACATTCATTGTTCCCAGGGGATGAACCATACTGGTTTGTGTGACTTTTCTGGCAGTGCTGCCGTGAGACTGACATTTTTTGGATTTTCATGAAATATCTTAACAGCTTTTGAATCGACTGTCATTATATTTTGAACATATATTCATGGTCCCCAGAGGACTCTCTGATAGACTGTCTGATACAAACCTCCCCAGTCACTTTGTCTCATTCTCAGTTTGCTCCAGACAGATATATATTGTTCTCAACTAGGGATGGGGCCGAGCTGATCCAGTATCGGTATCGGGTTTGGGATACCAACATACAGGGACGTCACTAGGATTTGGAAACAGGGTGCTTGGGCGAGCTTATAACAGTCAGGAAAAACTGCAAATATAACAGTAATTTATTCAGTATGAATATCCCTGTTAATTTCCATAAATTGCTTGATCTGATTGATTGACTGATCACTTTGACCCACCTTACCAGCAGAGACCTGTCGCTCTCTCTCACTCTTCCTGTCATCTGTCTCTAACTCAGTCTGGATGTGGAGAGCGGTGGTGGGCTGATGATTATTTATTGTGCTATTCTTTTCCATTGATGATAATGATAACAGCCAGTGAAGGAGCTTAGCTCTCGTTTTTTTTAGAGCAAACACCACTGACAGTTACACTAGCCATTTGGCTAGGCGAGCACAGAATGTTAAATTGGTAACATGAGGGCTGATGGCCAGGTTTTATTTGTCAGAACAGGGAGGATACTTTGGTTTATTACTGACAAAGGACTCTGTGCTGTTGGAGTTAACTAATTACTGCCTCCAGCAACGATGCCTGACTTCCTTCTTTAGAAACCTCAGAATATCCATTTCGTTGCAGTGGCGCTCATTTTAATCATAAACGTCTGTCAGTACCGTCACTATCTGTACAGCGTACCAGTGACACGTAATAGTGAAAACATGGAATGGATTTTTATTAACACGGGCATCTTCTCGGCGATTAGACAGAATGTCTTTGACTCGCTGAAGCAGCGCATCTGGCTGATTTCCTGTTCAAGGGAGCAGCAATACATGGACTGGCATATCGTTAATATCGGCTTTCTCTCAATGAAAAAGCGGATTGGATTGGCGCTCTCTATGTTGCTCAGAATTTACACTGAATTGATAGAAACAACCAGAAATATGTTTGTTAACTCTTCTTGACTGCCAACATATTTCACGGATCGTAAATTTCCGATCCAACCAGTAGAGATTTCTACGGAGCCCCTCTGGTGACATTGGATAAAAAAAAAAATAATGCGTGGCCACGAGATAATAACGCGAGGCCACGAGATAGTAACATGTAATAATAATATTAAAGCAAACAGAGCTCTGGTATTGGAATAGTATCGGTATCAATATGTGGATCGGTGCATCCCTATTTTCAGCTGAATAAGTCACATGCATGAAAATGTGATTAGAACTCTGGTTCAACTCTCAGACAACCTTTGTTACATTTATTACACTAATACCTCAGTGTAATAATCTTTGCTAAATGCAACCAGGCGTTAAAGTGGACCAGAATTCCACTTTAACCCCTGAATGCCACATAGAGCACCCATTCTCACTGTGAGGAATGTGCTGATTAGGAATAAACAGTATATGCCTTCTTCTTCTCTCTTTGTCCCTCCTCTGCTCTCCTCACTTTGTTGCTGCCTTGCTTCTTATTTTCCTCTCCTCCCTCTCTCTAACTCGCATCTCCTTTTCAGCCCATTCCTCCCACAATCTTTCCCTTTCTATTCTTTTTCCCTTTCATTCCACATCTTATTGTCTTCTGTAACTGTCTCATCTCTTCTCCTTCTCTCAGATCCTTTTCTTTCCTTTTCCTTTTTCTGTTTCACCCCTCTAAAATCCCCTGCTGCTTTCCCTCCTTTCGTCTTCCACTCTCTGTGCCATCAGTGCCCTCTGCTGATTGATGGCAGCTTCACATCACAGTGAAAAGGCCGAGCAGATGTTCTGTTTCAGTGTTTCTGTCCAACCTGTTTTTCATCAGCTGCCCTTTAGCAAGGCATCAGATCCCAGTGGAGTTGCTGGAGTAAGTGTCCAGCAGTGTTTGACAGTGGTTTTACTGAGCAGCTGACACCTAAATGCAGATGTTTTTAGCTCTACGTTCCCCTGCAGCTGTTCCATCATGTCTCTGTGGAGGATACCTGTCTTTCCTCGTGTTGATGCCACCTTGGATAGAGTGTTAAAATGAACAGCCCGCCATTTGGGAAATGTTTTTTACTCCGAATGCCCGCAGAGCATGAATGGATGTGGGAGACTAATGATAATTGACATTTTCTGCATTTAAAGACAGATTTTATTTCCTTGTTTGGATCAGTTTGACATTTTGTTTCTTCTTCTTAGGTTCTTAATTCATTTTTTTCTTATTGTCACCTTACAATTATATGATTCATGCAACAATTACAGGAAATCGTTGCACAAATTAGTCTGTGATGCATGGACGTATTTTTTTTCTCTTTCACATAAAGTTAAATTGACTTGCTTTGATACGTTCATGGTAGTTAGCCCAGTTTTATACTGATTAAATATTAATTCAAGAGTCATCAAATCATTATGCTGCCATCCACTGCATCATTACCGTTCATAAGAAACTAATGGCAGTTGACATATTGGCTTACGCGCATCAAGCGGATTGTCAGCACATCGTCTAATACATTAGCATGTAATGTCAGTCAGACTAAGGTAATGCTCTCTTTCCACTGATTACATCCACAATGAGGCTCCAGATCATAAAATGCTGTGAAAGAAATGGGTGAATTTAACTGACATCAGGCCACTGGCTGTACTGCATTACATTGATTAATTCATTGCATTTACATGGCTGCAAGAAAAACAAAAGAAACAATAGTTTGACATGTTGCTGTTGCCTTCAGGTACAGAGACCGGGGTCTCGCAGTAAAGCTGAACGAAGAGCTCATACTATTGGCAAGGATCAAATAATAACTAGAGGGAATACAGATTTTGGCTGTGGTTTGCATTGACAACAAGGTTATTTGTTGAACTTTTTTTTTGCTGTACTTTTGTCAACAACACAGATCTTGCAGTATTTATGGCTTCTCTTTAAATCCATTCACATCTACTACAAATGCCTGTGGTTAGTGTTATGGGGCCATCCCGTGATATGTCTTGATACCCAGCTGGACCCCAACAGCTCAAATACTGGAGAGAAACTGTAGTTATTGTTCTACTTCGAGGGCTGTAGCTGGTGTGGCTGGTGTTAAGTAGTCCAAACACCTCCACAGCGTAGTGACTGCAAGAACTGTGATTGATCAGCTTGGGCAGCTTGTTTTTTTCCAATGTCTGTGGAGGTTGATTATGGTGAAAACAGCGTTAAACAATTTAAAGAAAGGCTCAATAATCTACGTCCTTTTCACTGCACATCCAACAAAGCCATTTCCACGTCAAACCTCCTGCACACTACGATGTTGTTGCTTTCTCTCACAGTGATGAAAGGACACGGTGTGCTCTTTTCAGTAATGTGACAAGGTGAAGTGCGTGTCACTTGGCGAGCAAGTTCCTGAACTTGCTATGAAAATGCTCCAGTCTTGCATCATTGTGTAAGTCAGTGTCAACGTCGAGTTGCTTTGCACTCCTTAGCTTTTTGTCAGTTTTATAATCCGGTTGATTTAGGAAGTAAAAATATGCTTCCTGGCGTGTCACATATTGTTTTGCTTCTAACAGAATGATCACAGTTGTCTTTGGTTTGAATCCCCGTGGAAACATTTACACTGTCCCAGGGGCTGCAAGGCTGCAATATGTCATTTTGAACATACCATTACCTGTGTATACAGACAGGAAGGAAGTAGACAAGGAAGGCAGAAAAGCTCCTGTGTTGGTTCTGATCAGATGATCAAACTATCCTCAGAAGCCTGAGAGACGAGGGGATGCACAGCCTGTGTGTTTGATGAATGTTTGATTATGTCAAGGGAGATTTCTGACATATCTGGAGCAGAGACAGACGACATTTTGCTCATTAGAGGAAAAGGAAGGTGAGAGATGGCTGAGGAATGCAAGAGCGAGGGGGAGGACAGACAGATGGATAAACAGACAGATAGTTATGACAGTATAATTACAAAAAAATAGGAAAGAATAAAAGTTCGAAACCCCAGAGAGAGGATGGTGAGCTCTGCAAACCTGAAGGCAGAGAAAAAGGAAGCAGAGGATCATTAAGATCGGGAGAAGAGGTGAGGGAAAGAGGGATAATTAAGGAGATGTAGAAATACATCCTGGTGATATGAGAGTGGATGAGAAAAGAAAAGCAGACAGACGAGCAGTGACAATTAGGTCCCTGTCAGTCCTCGAATCAAGTGCTAACAGTCATTCTGTTAAGTGGGAAAATGTTCCTTCTAATAATAATCACAATAATTCTATGATTACACTGATTGCAATTAAGTCTAATTATGATAATTCAGCAATTATGGAGCTGCAGCTTTGAAATGATTCGGGGAAGCCGAGTCAGTCCAAACAGCAGAGGAACAGCAGTCATAAATTCAGAGAGACTCGCAGAGTGTTTCATGCGCGCCTTGCTTAAAGATGCATGATGTATTTTGGGGGGAAGCAGATATGAGTCACAAGATGTTCATTTGCAAATGCTCCGAAAAAGTGGTTCATAAGTGGAGCTGAGCCAACAGTAAGCCTGCATCTTTGTGTTGGGAGAGGAGGATCGCCGAGGCCACGCCGTGACTTTAGAACTTCAAACACACTCCGGCGGATCCAGTGTCTCCATGTGGACACTTTACTTATTCAGCACTAAGACGCTGTGAAAGGCTTCTTTGATATTTCAGGAGTTCTAATTTGCCTCCCAAAGCGGCTTTACATCTTTACTAACACGAAGCTCTTTTCTGAACCAGACTAGTTGACTGTGAACACAACCTTATCCAACCAGACACTCTGCCTTATTCCTAAAGCGGCTATGAATCTTTACACACAATTTAACACGACTTGCTTTCTTTGTCCTTATTTGTCCTTCTGTAACATCACAGTTGAAGTTGAAGAACAGCATACTCTACGTAACCAGAGTAAGAACACATTCCTCAAAGCAGGTCGACATATTTCTCTTGAACCGTTCAGGATGTCTAAGAACACAAATTGTAGCTGGTGAAGGATGTTTTTTTCTTCCACAGAAGGTGCTTGAATAAAAATATATTCTGACTTAAACACTAACAAATTATCTCAATTAGTAAAATAATGTGGGTACATAGGAAACAGTTTGCATAAACATTTTTATTAAGCAAATTAACAACATCAGAACACATTCTCAGGAGAGCAGAATAAACATCTAATTTGTCCTGTTCCCAGCCAAGTAGATCTAAATGTCAACACAGAAGTTCACCTAGATTCTTATTAACGGTATGAAAGAGTAGAATATGTCCTTTTTCAGTGCAGCAAGTTGACTAATGGGGAATTCTTTCGAATAAGTGCACATTCTTTTTCAACGGCACTTCACTGAGAGCAAATTAGAATTTTCTGAGAGGCATTTTTATAAAGATGGGCTGCACTTTGAAGACCTAATTCTTACTGGATGAATAAAAACACATGCTGACCTTACTCCTGTATCGTAGATGACTCATTCTGATTTAATCACTCAGGTTTTCCAGGAACAAGTTTGACTAAGATTTCGCTCTCATTTTGAAATACGACAGGATTATAATTGTTAACAAAGAATTTATTTAAAACATCAACTTGACTACAACAATTAGCCTCTCAGAGCTCAATTTTTTTTTTTTTTTTTTTGTTTTGCTATAGTTTTAAATGTGATAAAACTGCGACTGAACGATCGAACCAGGATCAATACACCTTTGTCTGCTACATGTATTGAAATCTTGAAACTTCACACACACACATTCATGTCTGATTAATAGACCCCAGCTATAAAACATGGTTAAAATATAATGGATTTTATATTCTCTATCTGTGTGATTAATGTTGGCTGTACCTTTTATGGAACATTGCCTTTCACAAGTCCCAGATTAGTTTGTTAGGATTTATGTTATTGGAGTTTTATAACAGCTTGTTTATAATCGAACATGGAATTAGACGTCTGTAGGGTTTAACTGACCCCAAACATAAGTAAAGTTACCTTCATTCAGTGTGCAAGCCAACAAGTTTGAGGCAAAGGTAAACCTTTCTGCACACCTTCCTGATTCTGACTTTTTTTAACCGATTTAGAACACATTAAGTATGCAGCCTGTATTCCCATGTTAACCTGGGCCAGGTAAAATGACCAAGAATGCATTACCATGTTTGTGAAGCAGTGACCTTCAGTAACCCCAGCCCCCTGTCACAGCTGCTTCCGCTGCCTCTGCCGTTAGCCTCTGCCACCCGACCAGCAACGAGCACATCGTGTCGTGACGGGGAGATGAAGGCGAGTCTGACCCCGAGGACACAGTCTGTTTTAACTTCAGTTCATTACAGACTCATGGAGGTGAATGCTCTCGCACCACATTAACTTAATAAAGGGACGTGCCCCGTGTCTGAGGTCAGCCATGCATATGCCTTCTCCTCTTGTCATTGGTTATTATGGATGAGGCTGTTAACGCTGCCTTGTTTGTTTCAGCCCACGGACTTTGCTGAGTTGATTGATTCTGCGTTGCTCGAGTGGCAGCATCAGTTTATATGGCTGAAATGTGACATTCACCGAGTCATAAAGGAACAATGTGAGTCGGTCGCTGGGGTTTTACGGATTTTAATATGAGACAATATGTTGTGACGAAAATATTTACCTTATTAGAGCCTTAGGTATGTTTTTATCCCTGCTCAGTGTTGTCCACATTAGGACTATATTTTGTCCCTACTTTGGCTTTGTATTTTAGCTGTATTTTCCACATATTTTTGGAAGCCATTTCACCGTGTGAGCTGTATTTGAGAACGCCTGAAAAGGCGATCAGAAAATAAAGAGCCCACCAACAATATCTGACGTTTTGGCCGTGGATTTCCAAGGTTTCTTATGAATTCCTGTTTTGGGTGAAGTTTCTCAGCAGAGATGGAAAGAAACTCACTGCAGATGTATGAAGTGGGATTTCTACATTGAATACTATGATTGCATATACAGTGCAGACTTCCCAGCTTTAATATGAGACTTTCTGTGAGTCTCTGCTCATCACATCCATAAGGTCATTCAGCTGTAACAAATTGAATTTCAGGCTGTTAAGGGTAAAAATAATATTATTCAGTACATTGGCTGCTGTCCTGAGGAATGTCGCATTTTTGTTTATTATTTATTTATTTATTACAAACAAATGAAGGCTTTTGACACTGGGGGAAACTGGCGGACAGCTTCGACATGTCCTCCTACTTAGAAAATTAACATTAAAATTTTAACATTTATTTTTTAGTAGTGGAAATAGTTTTCAGGAGTCACCTAACTTCATGTCCATCAAAAAAAAAAAGTCTACTTCATTAACAATACTTTGCTGAATGGCACTTTAGCAGAGACACACTCTGTGTCTTGTGCTTCTTCAGCCCAGAATTTTCCTAGTACGTAGTTTTTCCAGCATCTCTCCGGTTCCTCTGCACCTCAGTCACACACTTATTAAACTGTACATTTCCAGTTCTGTTCATTTGCACAGTACAACAGAGACACCCAGTGATGAAAGCAAATGCACTGATTAAACCAAAGGAAGGAAAGAAGCAAAGAAATCAGCAACAGCAACAAAAACCTCCAGCAGTCTTTGTTTCCTCCCTCATATCTCTCATGTTCTGGATCATTATTCATCCCCATGTGGCCTGTGTGAGCCCTGCCCTCTGCTCTGCTCCCGCTGATCAAACACAGCAAACCCCCCCATTTCTCCTTCCTACACGAATCTCAAATGAATCAGTACAGATAAGTACAACAGGTGAGACAGAATACAGCTCTTCAAACCACTGGTAATCCTACATTCAGGACCCTGAGTTTTAGTTTACAGTGTGGAGTCTCAGGGTCTCAGAGGCTAGGCTCGCTGTTGAGAGTTCGTCTGAACGGGGACGGTTTTTTTTCTATTAAAAATCTATCCTAATATATTTTTCCCTTTTTTAAAAAAAATAAAAGTAAGAATAATGAGCCCCATGTATCTTACCCAGCATGCTTCATTAACTGTGGCATAACTCTCGTGTGTGTGTGTCCATGATCCTAATTAAGTCTAGCAGAGCTCGCTACAAATTCATTATTTCTGTGCGTGCAAGTCCATATGTGTGTGTCTGTGTGTGCGTGCATCTATGGGATCCTTATTAACTGTGGCAGAACTTTTCCAGCATGCACGCACATACTTATGCGTGTGTTGTGCATGTGAACAAACAGGGCTGTGCTGCTGGGCATATTTGAAGGGACAAAAAGTTGAAAACACACAAAGGAAAGAAAGAAATGATGATACAAGAAAATGGAAATGTTAAGAGGGCACGAGGAAAGAAAACAGGAAAAAAAAAGAGACGGAGAGGGAACAGGTCTGAGTTTTAGAAAACAAAAGTGTGATATGTTATAGAAAGCAGCAAAGGAGACCTTATTGTAGAAATGACATCACAGGAGATTACAATTTAAAGCTTTATTACACAATTTAAAAGACCGAGAGACAATGGTCAGGAAATGATTTGTTTCGTCTTGAAGCAGAAGCGTGCGTTTGAAGACGGAAGAAGAAGTAGATGAAACAACCTGAACTTAAAACCAGAACTCAAGCAAAGCAAAAGCAAAACTTATTCAGATTATTCATGTGTCCTCGTCATGGCCCACTTGAAGATTTGATTCACTTCAGCATAACTGCAGTCAGTGCTCATCACACCTTTAAGTCAGCAGATCTTTAATCCATTATTCACAGTGGTAGTCAGTGGAAATCTCAAATCAAGAGATGCCTCGTTTAAAACTTGGACATTTTAGACTCATGTTACTGCGGTCCATTCTAGTGCAGGGACAAAAAAAAAGAAAGCTTTAATTGCTCTAAACTACAGCTGATCCAGGCTAATTGTTATCATTTCTTCCATTCTAAAAGGCTTGAATTACCGTGTCCAGCTCAAAACCAAAACCACAGTCAAATGCTTAATAGAACACAGGAGAAGAAAAAGACACAAGCAAAAATAGAAATGTGAGGAGGGACAGAATTAAGCCTTTAGTCTTTTATTTTTCCTGTGAGTCAATCGCGCACACTCTGCTTGTTAAATGTTGAGCTCGCATTGAAGGTAGAAGCGAACTTGTAGAGCTGAATAAATCCTCTGAAGTATCTTTGCTAAAGGCGTAGTTCTTTCAGATGTTACTGTAGCTGTTCGATCAGACAGCGTGTGGCCTTTAGAGCCTGCAGGGAAATCTTGTATTACTCAGTCTGTCCATCAATGTCTGTATGATTTACAATACGGCCTAAAAATCTATGTTTACTCACTGGGAATCACAAGTTTCCTTATATTAAGTCACAATAGGGAGTTCAGGAAAATAACCAGATTTCAAAATCAAGCATGGGCTCTACGGTGTATCTGAACGTATGATGTTGACAGCGTGATGATTTGCATGTAGCCATAAACTGTCTATCACTCAGTGTGCCACAAATAGACGCCACATGCCAAGAGTTAATCGCTGACTTAATATCGAGCTGCAGTTTCAGCACCGTGAATGCACTAACGTGTCGCTGCATTGAGTCAACAGGTCTGATGTTAGTATGCAGGGAGTAGGACAAGCGGTAACTAAAAATACACAACAGTGTGGCGTGTATTATAACACTCCAATGCCACACGTGTGGCACTGTATGACATTTTGACATTAGGATGTGGAGATCAAAGTGGTGGATGGCAGTTACCCAAAATCAAAATGTGTATGTAGATTGTAGGATGAGTCATGAAAAGGATTTTTCTTTTAGGAGGCGATCGATGAATGCAGAATTCATGAATGCAGTTTTCTTTCATCATGGACCCACTGTTGTATCCTGAAACAGACTTTGACAAACGTCGTTCTGAGCTACACCTGTGTTTGTTATCAAGAAGCTGCCCAATTAAATTATAACTCCAGCCCAGCTTGTCCAATTAGATTACACCAAGGGTTCTTGATTGTCCAATAAAATTAAACCCCTGACTGATTGAGTGGTCGTGCAGGCAGTTGTCAGGAGCTGGGCCCTGTCAGCATAAGTTAGTTTACCCTGCGTGCACGTGTGTGTTTGTGTGTGTGTGTGTGTGTGTGTGTGTGTGTGTGTGTGTGTGTGTGTGTGTGTGTGTATGTGTGTGTGATAAACACTTAGATCCTGTCGGCTTCTGTCTCCAGTAGAAGCTGTGGTTTGATTTAATCAACCTGACACACCAGGTGGTATGGAGTTAATCACCCTGACCTGACCCGGAGACAGAAATGGTCCCCAGCCATGAGTGCATTCGATTTGAGTTTATCATGCCAAACAAGATGGTGAGACGAGACAGAAAGAAACAGAGAGAGGGAGGGAGAGAGAGAGAGAGAGAGAGAGAGAGAGAGAGAGAGAGAGAGAGAGAGATGATATCAAGGTTATAGAAAAAGATGGGACCATATTGTGCAGAGTAAACATGGACAGGGAGATTCTAGAAAATGTTCTTATCAGTTGACTGTGCAAGTGAAAAAAAAAAAATGCTGCCTCCTCATCAGCTGCTCGCTTCTTCTGAATCATGTCATGACTCATTCAGGGGCCCTGCGTAGCTCGATGGGTACAGAAAGGCCCTAACAGCAATAATTCAGTACGTGTTCACCATCAAAAGGTAAAAGGAGTCAACACATAAGTCCACTGGCACCATAGAGGCCAAAGCATTTATGGATCCCCATGAAGGCCAAAAAAATCTAAATCAGCTCAAGTCGGAAAAAAGGGAAACGTGACTCTGAAATCTGGTTACCTGAAACGTAAAACCCAACAGCTCTGGTTCACGCAGACAGAGGGTTAGTAACTTTGCATCAGTACAAATTATGTTCAGATTGTATAATTCCACAGCAGAACATCTTCCAGTGTTTGTATATGCAATGCTAATGCAAGAAGCAGCGTGTCCTTTAGCACACTGGAAAGTAAAGATGTAGAAGCATCGAACTCGAGTGTGTGCTGCGTCTCAGACCTGTCTTAATGCTGATTGCTATTAATTTTCTGTACCATACCTTAAGCGTACTTGTAGGAGTAATTATACTAATGAAAAGGATTTGAAAGGTACAGATCTGTGTCACTTCAGACGCCACACCAAACGCCACAGGTGCGTGCAGTCAGGTGTTGTCGCTCACTGAAGTTGATCTGTGTGCTTCCAAACCAGGTGCTGCTGGAGAATTGACTTGTGGTTCCAAACCCTCAGAGAATTATCACCAACGCTGCAGCTCTACTAAACTTTTTAGCTATAACTCCGTTGCCTAACCTTAGCCATGTGTCAGTGATACATTAGATATACTGCAAATACCAACTGTGGATGTTGTAAGTGTAGTTGGTGGTTAATGTTCAGAAATGTTGTAACTGTGCAGATCATCTTTCTGTGTGGTTGATCTGACTTCATCAAGCCACACTTATGTTAACAGTGCATTAAAACAATAATGCACATTGCATAAAAGTGCACAATCACTTTATTTATATTTATTATATTTTTTTAAAAAATGACATGAAAGAAGCAGTACTGGACGAACTGACCATGCAGCTCTTTTCCATCAGGTGGCTTCGCTGTGTCTGTCTTTGCGCTTCATGCAAACCTTTACATTTACATACGGCTTACTCGCATCGCTCTGGTGTGAAATACCTTGGGGGAAAGACGAGGCATGTTTGACTACATGAAATAAACATGAGGCGTGCCTGCTTTATCTCATCTTGCAACTGATGTGTCAGCCATATCGAAACTGAGTTTGAGCCGTGTCTGAGAGAACGGGTCAACGGCAGGACAGGCCAGAAATATTCCTCTGTAGAAATGTAAGAATCATAGAGGAGGAGAGATGACGACTGTATAAGGTGGTGGTGATGGCTTCAGTGGTGATAACAATGCTGTATGTCTCGAAGACAGTGAACAGTGTTGTTTAAACATGTTTTTATTGTTTGTCATGCTTTGTGAATCATGTGCACACCCCTGTGACAAGAAGAGCCAAAAATTCACAGAGACATTATAAAGTTATGTCCGACACAATGTCAGCTTCTCAATACAAGAGAGAGGCAGAGACACACACAAAGATACATCTGTAGTGTGCAGTTTGAGGTCAGGCTCTCCTCCAGCAGATGAGAGATGAAAATAACACAGCAGGAGTCAGAGGCAGCAGACGTCCACGTCCTTTCTCTCAGAGGACCGCTCTCTTCAGATGGTTCAGTGTTGACGCAGGAAAAGATGAAAAGACCTTTTCCCTCAGATGGAGAAAAGTTTCTGGACATTTCTCTTGGTGACAGCATCACTGGAAGCAGCTGCAGGTTAAAATTTTTTCTGCTGAAATCCACTGGCTTTACGTGAAAACAGCAGGTTCTACTGGGGACACGCCAAAGTGTCTAACTAAATAAATTGATTGCATCATACAGGATGAATAAGTGATGAATTTTGGTGTTTTCACATTTCATCTGTCCGTCAAAGACATGCTCACACCACAGTGGGTGGACACAACAACATGAGTCTAATGCAACCAAATGCAATATCTCTGCAACAAGCACCGACTGTGTGAAGCTTATAATGGTTTTATTATGGCTGAGTCATAGATACAGTCCATTGTTAAATTTTTTTTTGCAAATAGGCTGTTAGTGGCTTTGGATTAAACGATGATGATGTAAGGAAAAAACTGAAATTCCTTACAGCGTAACGATAAACAACCGTAAGGCATTTAAGTTATTTAGGCCAACTGGTGTTTAGAAATAAGGGAAATTCTTCTTTTTCTTGCAAACAACAAGTAACAGAATAATCTACACTCAAAACTCTTTTCTGCGCTTTCAGCTGCATCTCATGATCTTCTTCAGCAAATGGACCCGGTTCAAGTGTCGTCACACAGCTTAAGTGTGAATCATATCACAGCATTGACTGGGAGGGGTTTAAGGTCGTTGACCTGAGGTCAGCAGCCAAATGAGGAGGCATCAGAGGGGTAATGATACCACATACAGTCACCTGTCATCACACTGAGGTGATGTGATGACACCTGAGCTTGTTTCGTTTGCTAAAAAAAAAAAAAAAGACAACAAGGTGCAGCTGAAAGCTCAGAAAGCTTGTAAGTGAACCTTGAGTTAATATTTTTGTTACGCATACTGTTCCCCAAGGTCATGGACAATTATCAATAAGAGATCAAATGACAGTGTAAAACGATATGTATTGATTCTAGCAACAGGGCAGGAGTTTGGCAATTAGAGGCAATTTAGACCCCATCAGTGTGAAGCATCGGGCAGGCAGCAGCAGAGGCACATGCAGAGAGAGCATGGGATAGATAGGGTGACATCAAAATTGTAAATGTAATGGACTTTGACAGCATGGGAAGACAGAAATGACAGGGAAGATCACAGTGAGAAGAAACAGTAGAAATTCAAAGATTTGAGAAAGAAAGTTCTTTTCTACCGAACTTCAACCATAGCTTTATGTCAGTGCTCAAACCTGATCATCTGTTTTGACGATGAAATTCCCACCAGTCTTCTGATTTTGATGCGATCATGGTGCAGGTCGGTGTGTTAGCCCCTAAGAGACTGTGGCCTCTAAAATTCCACCAAGAGCTTCACTTTCATACTAAACACTGGAATCAGCTACTGAAGTGTTTCAGTGGTGAATAGACCCACAGGCACAATGCAATGTAAGAAGGTCTCTCAGGATTACATGAAATTAGCAGAAACATTTGAGACAGATTTTGTGTGGTGGATGGTAACAATGCAAACACAACATTTTGCACCAGGGGAGGATTGTATGAAAACAACCCAAACAAACTCAGAAGTTAGCATGGTGTCGGATAATGTTTAAAGTTTGCAGTGTAAACCACCGGAGAGATTTGTTGCTAGATTTACTGACGTTTTAGACCCATCTTTTCAATAAATCAAAGAACTTTTTGTCTTTAACTTATGTGTGTGGCTCTGCTAAAATCAGGATTAGCGTATTACGTCACCTAGCGACATTTAGGGACTTTTCAAGCAGGTTTTAGTTTCGTTCCATCGAAAGAAGTTGCTCACAGTATTTCCACAACAGTTTTCAACTACATCCAACTTTGCACTGACCTTATGCAGTCCAGCCACAGGCTACGTTTTGACCTAGCCTTGCTTAGTATCCCTAAAATGTAGAGGATCTGTACGGTTAAACTGTTAAGATTTTGCAGGCAGAGATACATATTCCTTTAAGACATCTTGCTTTTATGCTTTGCACAATCTTTCAGCGTGTCACTGCTGTGCCATGGTGGATATCTCATCAAAACACTCCGTGGTAGCTTTTGCATCTGTGTTGTCCTCACCTCGGATATTTCACCGCTGACACATGAAGACATGAAAAGATTTCTTTCCCGTGTGAAACTTCTCGCTGTGACAGTTTCTGCAGCCGAGCGCTGCAGTGCCTCTACATGTGAAAGACAGAAGCCTGGTGTCTATAGTTTTATTTTAACCTTTATGTTTCCCACGCGATGTTGACAGAAAACACTTGCTTGTTTATGGCTATGCACAGCTTTATAGTTTCACACGCCTGGAAGATGCCTGGTGTGACTGTGGCCTTCCACCGTTTGACAGCTTAGAGGATGAAGAAGTCTGTGAACTGTTTTGACCAGTGAGTAGGTTATGCACAAACGTACATTATTCCTCTGCTGCAGTGGACTGATGGTGGCTGCCCCACAAAGAGTTTGAAAGTTTTTCTCTGGATGAATTGTGGCCTCCAGACTCTGTGTCATTGGTGATAGATATGTTAAGTTGAAAACAACACCGATGTTAACTCTTGTTCTTGTGTGACTGTTTTTATTTCACTTCCTATCTTTGCTGCTGAACGTGGTTTCCTCTGGGCAGCACTGATTCTTCGTTGTGTCATGTTGGACTGAGGGCAGACTGCACGCTGCAGTGACTCACTCTCACTGTGAGGTGCAAAGTGGTACTACAAGACCTGTCAGGCCGGGGCTAGCTGGTTAGCATGCTAACTTCAGTAAATATCTCTGCAACGCAGTTATCATGTTCTGTAAAAACCTGTATTTATTTTGTCATTTTCTCACTCCTTAATGGCTACTCCTGAGTGCTGCCCTTTCATTGGTTGTTTTGGTCACATGGTACTAACGGGTCATAGTTCGAAGAGTCAGGCTGGGAAATGTTTGGTTGTTGTGTTACATCTAGTTAGATTTCACCTTTCTGTATTTTGCAGTTTTATAAAAAAGACTTCATGAGAATGATGACAACAGTAAAGACAGTTCGACTTTACTCCAGCCTCTGACTTTCTCTTGGAGTTT
The DNA here is from genome assembly GCF_017976425.1 of Toxotes jaculatrix. NCBI lineage: Eukaryota > Metazoa > Chordata > Actinopteri > Toxotidae > Toxotes > Toxotes jaculatrix. The sequence goes on along the minus strand of NC_054396.1, from coordinate 28,031,852 downwards.
ATTCGCTATTTGTCACTTTGTGTACAGACACACACACACACACACAGAGGACAGAATAACAATACACTGACATCTTTGACATAACATCAAAAGTGCTATTCCTTCACATTCTGAATATAACCATAGTTACTTCTTTAATATTTTAAAATAAAACACATATATCACCTGTAAGCCGTTGCTGATTGTACACAGGCTCGGGGCAGAGCCCTCGTGGCCTCAGCAGATGTTTTTGAGTCTGTACCTTTGGGTTTAGGCTGTGTGTGGTAACCATGTGATGGACTGGCAACCTGTCCAAGGTATGACCTTACCCTTACCTTCTGTGTCCAGTGCTTGTTGAGACATATATTTGGAAGGAAAATGAAAGTGGATCAGGGATTCTGACTGAAGACTGGCAGCACAGTGAGCAGTCACTGTCCATGGTGCTGAAGGTAAATGGCAAATGAACTGCATTTATATGAGGCTTTTCTGGTCTTATCAACCACTCAAAGCGCTTGACACTACAACACATCACAGTCACCCATTTAAACTCTCATTCATACAGTGCTTCACCTTCACTGACACACACTCACACACCGGTGATCCAGCAGTTAGCCCTGTAGGTCTTAGCTTGAGCAGGCTGCTAACGTGTTGGGTGGAAAAAGAAGCTCATTTCAGACTGATCTCGTATCGTCCCCCACAGATTTGCCATCGCAGTCACAGTAAGCTGCGTGCAAATTCTGTTTATCTGCCCATGGATTAACCTTCTATAGCATGGGGGTTGTGTCTGGAGGTAAGGTAGTTAAATTGTTAGCACTATTGCCTCTATGGAAACAAAGTGCTTAGATTGAATGCCATTTTGTGTACATGTGTTTCTCTTGAATGCATTAAGGCAGCAGCAGTATACTCAGTATGGAACCATATTTTGCATGGTCTCCGAGTTCTTGAATGTGGCACTGCAGGCTAGTATACCATTATACTGACTGCAGCTCTGTTTAAAATAATCCTCTGCAGATCAAAGTGCTTCCAAGCACAACTTCCACAAACTCCAAAGGTCCTCAAAACATATAAAACACGTACAGTGCAGTGTGTGTGTTAGCAAGTGAAACACTGAATAGTTGCTGACTCTCTGCTTTAAGGCAGTTTGGGGGCTTTCACATCCATAATGGCTGAAAAATGCAGTGCCTCTAGCCCCTTTTACCCTTGAGGATATGTATAAGAAGTGTTGCAGTTTCTACACGCTTTGTCCGATGTGTCTGTAAACACACTTGGATTAAAGCTGCGAGTCAGCACTTCAATCCCACAGTCACTCTTCTGTTTCAGATTTTAAATGCTCAGGTACAGAGCCAAAACAAAACTGTCTGAATGCTTACAAACTACACTGCACTGTCCACCTCTGTGCACGTTTTTCACAGCTGCAGATGAATTCAAATTGATGAATTTGTTTTTGTGTTTACCTAAACAGCCTCTGCACAATGTGGTGGTCGAAGGCACAGTTGGTGCATTTCTTTTAGTTGCAAACCAGCTAATTTGCCTCCAAGAGTAAGGATAATTTTCAAAAAAGTGCAGGCTCGCTTTTTGGCCCTGTGACACTGACCTGTGCCTGATGTGTGGCCCCAGCCGCTGAGTGATGAAGAACAAGAATTATTGGCAGTGCAGGATGGATGGATGGATGGATGGATGGGACGGGTTTGTGTGAAGAGGGAGAGAGTATTTCCTGGTTTCATGTCACTTCAAGTGACACTGGTGAACCAACGGGGGAGCTGAGAAATAAGTCATGATCTGGTGGGTTTCAGTGTTGGAAGCTTTCATCTTTTGGCTACACTTTTGATGGCCTTACACACACACACACACACACACACGCACATACACACACACACACACACACAGACCAGCTACACATACCCATACAAGCCCACTAGACACAGACTCTGAAGGAAAAAAAAACTAGGGCATCAAAAGTCCCGAAGGCTTTGAGCTACAATTTTTTTGCATAATCAGAAGGGAAACTGAGAGGGGGAGAGGGAAAGAGAGGGAGAGAGAATGCTGTAATTAAATTAGTGCATAAAGAAAACGAGGAGGAGAACATGTGAAAACAAGGATATCAGCTCTGTCGGAACAGAACCAGACTGGAAACACAGGGTGAGAACAGACCTGAATAAAGTTGATTATAGAGACGAGTTTTGAATCCTGCTTTCTTCTGAGGAGGGCTGAAACAAACACGCACCAACACAAGCACACGGCCTACAGTTCATCCGGTGTCAACAAGGAGGGGGTCCCTTAGAGAGAGTAAACGAAGATAGAGGAGGAGGGTGAGAGAGAGAGAGAGAGAGAGAGAGAGAGAGAGAGAGAGAGAGGGAGAGAGAGAGAGAGAGAGGTGCATGCAGAAAGAAGTTCTGGCTCCTTCTTCCTCCTCCGCTCTTCCATGAGGAGAGAGTTACCCATCCAGGCTGGAACCGGTGTGGGGGAAAATGCTTTTTCTTCAGGCAATATTGAAGAGAAGGCTTCTGCAAAAAGGTAAAAAATAAATAAATAGAAGTCAAAAATCTTTCTTTTCATGATGTTACTTATTTGTTTAACGTTTTTCGCTCTTTGCTGCAACTTAAATCTCCCAGACCGCTCCGGGCTACTTTCCCCTCCGCGCGTCTGCTGTCATCGATCACCGTTTGATTGATCTCTCTTGTACTTGATGCCTGTTTCTTTTCTTTTTCTTTTTTTTTTCATATTCCCCTCTCAGCCGTGTGATTCTCATTTTACAGTGTTGGATGTTTTGTCAGTCTCTACAGATGGAAGATCCAGAGGCGGTGTTTTTCTGAAAGGGCGATCTGATTGCACTTGTTCTTTCCCGGTTAGGTTCCTATCCCACCACCTCCACCTCCGCCTCCGCCCCCAGATACACACAAACAAGTCCAGCTTTACCTGTTTAACGTGCCGATAAATTACTACGCTAGAATATTTCTAGTCTTGTGCTATAATGTTGAAACAGGTTAGTGGCTCTGAGCACTTTAGGTTGAACGGTAGATCAGAGTGATTGTACTGTTAAATACTCTTTGCTGTGCGTGGTTCAGTGGCTTCATGGCTTATCGCTGTGATTAATAGTGAGTTTATAAGACTCGTGAATTCCTTGTGTTGCGTTTATCATGCCGACATGTCACTATCAGTCCTGTAATATTTCTCTGCGGGCAGCAGAATTTATGAATAACGGCTTCTAATAACATGATGTGCTAAATGCTCTTTATAATCATGTTCTCTGGTCATTTTGTTAATATCCTGTCTGATCTTTGCGATGAATTGCGTCCTGTAGTGACACTATAATATTAGCTTTTCCGGATCTTTAAGGTTTTGTCCTCAAAACTTGCCATATAGCGACCTAATCGTGTGTTTTATATTGTATCTGTGATGTTTCTACTCGATATGGAGCTCAGGACAGTGCTGGGTTTCAAAGTTTTTGGAATTGTGTCGCCAAGGCTTATAATATTTTTTTCCCCTCTCGTGTGGTTGTGAGAGCTAAATGGTTCATAAACAGTGGCACCATAGGAGGCGTTTCGGAGCTTCTTTTGAATTTCCTGTAATATTTCTGCCATACATTCTTTCTTCTGGTGTTTTTATGATCCTGTGATTGTTATTAACTCATTTGACCGTGCGCATGTGGCGCCGCTCCGCTTGTGTTTGTAGGAGAGAGAGAGAGAGAGAGAGAGAGAGAGAGAGAGAGAGAGAGAGAGGGATGTGCAGCTCTTCTCCGTCTTCTGCTGATTTATTTATGAATTTGGGGATCCGCGGCTTTGAAGTTAAGCCTGGAGACGATGTGGAAAAGGAGGCAAATGGGGACAAAACGCCGCCTATCGGCGTGTGAGGGCGCACTGCAGCCCGCCCTGGGATTACTATCATAACAACAACAGTCTGAAGACCCAGAGGTAGTGCCAGTTAAAGTTGCCTTGGTTTTGCCACACAGAGTAGAGAATAAATCACTTTCTGTCTGGTGTTAATACCATGGAGTTGTGTCACAGTTCCATCAGATCAGTATATTTTAAAAAGTTTTTGTTTCTCACCAACTAGAAACCAGAGCATCCAGAGTAACTTCTGCAGTCGCTGTATCTGCAGCTTCATCGCCACAGTAAATAAAACCCCACAGATCAGGGCTGCAGGGGTCACCACCGGCGTTCACACATGAATATTTTTATTTAGGACGTGTGACTCAGTTTTGTGACATTTAGGTGATGCTGTCTTGCAGACTGATTGAGGAGACCACACTATAAGAGGTCTGCAGATACAGATGTGGCCTGTGTGTTGTTCATCTGTATTTTGGGAGCGGTTTTCTTAGTTCTGTGAAACATGACCTGTGACTGTTAAAGCACATTAGAATAGTTATTGTGTTCTTGTGTTTTAAAAATCAAACAAAAAATTATTTAAAAAGTTCCCACTGTAAAATGGATTAATAGAACTGAATATATTTTTGTGAGACTGAAAGTATTAAATCTGTCAATCTGATCCAAGAAAAAAATAAATAAAAAATCTCCACCTCTCCATCTGCTGTTTACAGGGCAGAAAACACTCTGTATAAAGTGCAGTGTCATCAATGATAAAACCATCTAGAGACTTCCCTCTTTCTGTAAGGAGGTCAGAGGTCAGGTTAACCGTTTCAGTGTCCTGTTCTGTCTCAGTTAACCGAGGTGTTCCCCCGCCAAAGATCTTGAACCTTTTTTTTTTCTTATTGTCACTGTGCTTAAAAAATTTTCCTTTGTTCAGTCTCAAAAACTGTTAAGTCCCTCTAGTCATTGTGAAAAAGCTAGTATCAGTCCACGCTGTAGCACAGCTTGGTAGTGCTGCAGGGGCTACAGGTTTTCTGTGATGTTTTCCACCAAGTCAAAGTCTCTGTGAAGCTTAATAATTCCAAGACCTTCAGGTTTGCCTGTGAAGTCACATCAAACCTATTACACACTGAACCTCAGGGAATAACTAACCGACGATGGCTTTGAAAGCAGCGTCTCTTCTGTCCAGGCTGCTGATGTTTCTTCTGCAGAATAACCGCACGTCCACCGGGAACATCTCGCTGCAGTGCCGACTGCTTTCTTTTCATTTTTAAGGGTATCTCCGGCTTCCAGAAGGACATGCCGCAGACTTTTTAAGACACACTTATGAGATAAGTCCTCAAATTTTAGTAGTGTTTAGTACTGTTGTGTGGTGGTTAGGATTAGGTTCCGCCGGCATCCACTTTTTTTCTATTTAGAAAAAGTTCTTTCCCACTTACTTACACATGAATTAGCCAAAAACTCAGATGTCCCAGTTTTCCACCAGCACTTAAATGCAGCATACATTTGTGGATGTGTGTGGAGTCTCAAAACTCCACATCCAACTGTAACCTGATCCGTGCGGAAAAATTGTTTTACATGTGTTCAGACTGCTTGGTATTTGGTTGCAGATTGGAACAGGCATTTGTCAGAACGCACAAATCTTTGTACATACTTGTAAAAAATATTTTGACCAGCTTCTCTCAGTATATTTTTCCTCACAGATTTATTTCATAGACGTCCATTCCTTGCTTAAGAAGTTTGAGTGGATTCTCCCAAAGCTTGTCGTGGTCTTATGAAACCTTTTTCAGTGCAGCTTTGGACAAATCCAAAGCTGCACTGCGGTCAAGATAAACTCATTACCGTTATTCTTACAAGCGCATGTGACGGGACTCTTTAATGCACGAGTGATAATATACTGTATTCATGAATGTACTGGCAAAATACTAGTTATGAACCATTTGGTATTGCTTTAACTTTGGGCTGATTGACGAGCCAGCCCAGCGCTGAGCTTGAGATGTCTAATATGGCTCAAAAATTATGCAGCACATTTTTATCTTTTTTTTGTACATAAATTCTTCTGAAGAGTTTCTCTCTCACTCACATCACATCTTTCGCTGACGGCCCATTACTGCTTCTTCTCACCATCTATCTCCATCTCTTTTTTTTTTTTTTTTTTGCCTTTCATAGTAATGGCTTTCCCATTCTTCTCTCGCACTTTTTCAGTCCCCCTCCATCACATAACCTATTTCTGTCTGTCACTCCCAACAGTATCATCATTTATTTTCCCAACATCTCTGACTGTGATGTAGACTGTTCCATTACATTATACATAATATACAGTAATGACCTTGGTTGTTTCAGAACTGGCAATCAGTCACCGTGATGACGCTGTATATTCAAAACTTCTCCGAAGATATTATCGGAACCTTGGGAAAGCGTTTCGCCTAAATCTGTTGCTGAGTTTATGACTCCACGTTCTTTCCTTGTCCACCTCTCTGCATTTTTTCTCTCCCTCCTTTTCTACCCTTCGCCATGTTCCCCCTGTCTTCCTGTCTACCCCTTTTCCTTTCCTCCCTCTCTCCCTCCATCGCTCCTCTCAGCAATGCAGATGTGCTTTCTTTGATTTTGTCACCAGAGATTAATTAGCACTTTATTAGGAGTCCTATTTATACCTCCAGCCGAGAGAGGGGGAAAAAAGAGAGAGAGAGAGAGAGAAATGAGGAGGGTAGGGAAAGTGGGAGTGAGAGACTGATAGACTGAGGCAAAAAATGGAGCTGGGAAAAAATGAAAATTGTGAGATAGAAAAGCGGGGCAAGACTTAAAGCGGGAGGTAGGGAAGAGGAAAGATGAGAAACACGCAGCATAAAGGAGAGAGACGAGGAGATAAAAAGGGAAGTTCTGAAATTGAAAGAATCAACAGACGACGGGACAAAAAAAGAAAGAAACGGTGGAACAACAGAGAGAGAAGAGAGACAAACTGGCACAGAGAAAAAAAGTGGAACAGGAGAGACTAAGATAGACGGGAAGAGGGGATGAAAGGTGACGAGAGCAGTTCTCCAAACTGACAACAAAAGGATATAAACCCCACTTCTCACAGCAGAAGCAAATGTTGCCAGAGAACATAGTCCAAGCAGTGAGGCTGTTCCCTCATAAAGTAAATCTTCAAAAAAATGTAATAAGGCCACGAGGGGTGGTTGTCAGATAAACGTGTTAGAACAAGGCCAATCACAGAAAGATGGACTGAAGAGAAGTGGGAGGTGAGGAGAGAGAGAGAGAGAGAGAGTGAGATCAAGGGATGTGAGTAAAAGAGAGAAAAAAAACAGGAGAAAAGGTGGATGAAAGGTTGATGTTGACTCAATGTAAGTAAATGCACAAAGAAAGGGACAGAGAGTAAGGGAAGAAGATAGAAGTAAGAGACAAGGAGACAAAGAGAGACTTAATTAGCAGTTGAAGAAATGCCATGGTGTTGAGGAAGAAAGGAACTGGTAGAGTGAGAAAAGAAGAAGGAGGGGAGGATGAAGAGAGATGGAGTGAGGACGGCTGAAGGAATGAAGGAGATGGAGAGCGAGGTATTAAGGAGTGAGAGAACAAGAGCGATGAGGGATTTTAGACTTGTTTAAAATGATATTCAGCTTTTTGAAACCAGTGGACACGCTAACCAAAATCTGTGAATCCCACAATCTGGAGAAATATGGATTATTAAAACTGGAATATGAGCAAATTGCTGTCAGATATAAACTCTCTCTGACACTTAAAACTCGAGGCTGCCAGGCTTTCTGCTTCGAGACAAAACTGACAAAGGTGAAATAGAACGCTTTATTATTAATTTGTTGTTGAATAAAATATAAGTGAAGCAGCACAATCTGTAACATCCAGGAGGCAGAAAGCGTTCACCTCTGATTTTACATTTTCACATTATTATTTCAGTGTTTCTCTGAACGACTTCAGCAACACCTGAAACCAGTGTCAGACGGGCTGAAAATGAGAACCACCTTTAAAAGTTTCTCTGTCGGTAACGTTAGCAACGGTCCCTTCTCTGTTTGACAGCAGTTTCTCGTCCTCTGGTTCGAGAGCAAGGAGGTAAAATGGAAAACACAATTTTGTCCATTTTTTATCTCACAATGTGAGACTTTATTTATTTATTTATTTTTTTGTTACTTATCGTTAACCAGTGAATGCACATAAGTTGTTGTCAGACTCTGTTGCTTAGCAACAGTAATGATGTAACCCTCTGCTGAGCACTTGCCTGCTGTACCATACGCTGCTCACAGCTGCACCATGTTAGTCCGGGGGGCTGGGGCTCCCATTCAGGTTTAGATGGAAGAGGATGGTCATTAGAAACTTCAGATAAAGCTGAAATTGTGTGTGTGTGTGTGTGTGTGTGTGTGTGTGTGTGTGTGTGTGTGTGTGTGTGTGTGTGTGTGTGTGTGTGTGTGTGTGTGTGCGTGCTCAGACCCCAAAGTGAATCATTTTAGTATCAAACACTCAACATGTCCAGGCTTGAAAGGTGGAAATTATGGGTTAGCATCTTTGTGGAGCACAGTGGCTGTGGCCGGCTTGTACTGAGAATAATGATGATCCGAAAACTGCACTTTACTCTTCTGTCTGTCTGTGTTTAACACTCTTACCTTTGCTAAGAACATTGCTTCTCTTTGTAACTTTAATGGAAGTCTTATATGTTCGGCAGCTGGACGTCTGCCTGGTTCCAGACCTCAGAGTCCACATCTCTGATTTGTTTAGCAGTGTTGTTCTCGTTGCTTTGTAGGGAGGAGTAAGAATGGGGTCGCCTTCCCATCTGTGAAAGACAGAAACAGAAAAATGACCACAAAAGTTATTACGAATGGAGTTCATTGTCACAGACATGAATTTAAAATGAGCACAGTCGCTGTTGGTGCTAAACTTATTAGCTTTTGTATCAACAACACAGGCTATATAAAAGCAATGGAAGATTAAATTAGCTTGTTTTTATCTTCAATTTATGCCCACGCAGTCCACATTTAATGGTTCAATCAGTAATATTCATTCACAGCTAATGTCCTGCCTGCTCCTTTTACAGCAACACTGTTGTAACCAGACTCCTCAGGTCATGTCAGAAACCATCCCATCTAATCAAAGAGTGAAACAACAGAATCTGGTCCCACTGACTTTTTGTTCGTTTGTTTTGTTTTTCAAAAAAATCCCAGCCACCTGTCAGAAACAAGCTTCAGTAGGACAGTTAGTTGAAAGAACACAGTACAGTTCATGAGAACAACCAAAGCCGCGTTCATTTCCTGTTGCACTGTCTGGTTGGTGCCACTGTCTGCGCTCGGTAACGTCTAAGTTCGGAAAAAGCGCAGGGACCAAAAGAAGAGCAAACCTGACTGGTGACACGGTTAAAATTAGAGACAACACAAAGAAAAACAAAAAGAAGTCAAAAAGAAATGTGGGAGAAAGTGTTAGAGGAGGACACAAAAAACAGCACTGAGGACACAAGAAGGAATAAGTAAAACAGAAAAGAAAATGGCTGAAACACCAGTGGGACAGGCAGAGGGAGGTAAGGACCGGAGTCAGTGACAGAGGTTAGGAAAGGCAAAACAGCCTTGAGGACATGAGAAGAAGTGAGATAAAAAGAGCAGGCATGAGGGGGAGAAACAAAATAAGACAGAAATGAAAGAGCGGGAGAGAGAGAGAGAGAGAGAGAGAGGAAGTGATGACAGGTTGTGTTGTATGTTAGGGTAAAGAATGACAGCAGTGACAAGAGCCAGTGTTGTTTGGTGGTATGAGGCTGATAAGGGCCTGAGCTGACGCTTTCAAGAAGCCCTTTTCAAAAACTGTTGTTTGGCCTTTCTCAGCTTCCTTAGTTTGCTGCCAGTGACAATAATAAGCCCACAGGAAAAAAAAAAAAAAAAGCAAAGCACAGCCAACAAATAAAAGCCAAAAGAGGAAGAGACAGAAAGAGAGAGAGGGACAAAGAGAAAGAGAGACAGAGGCTTCTCACTTTTGGTACGCTGGCCTCATTATGTCAAGGCAGGGTTACAAGAGAGCAACAGGGGGAATGAGGAGAGACACTGGGGTGGTAATATTTAGAAAGAGAGCAACACACTTAGAAAATGGTCAATCTACAAGACTGCACACCCAAACACAAGAAAAGAAATCGATTGTATTCACTCCAATACAGTGAGGATCCCACAGACTTACTGTATATATCAGAGAAACTAAACAACCATTGAGCAAACATGTGGCTCAACAGAGCAGAGTCTGCTCCTCAGGTGTTTACCTACACCTGAAGGACAAGGGACAGTCCTTCAAGGACAGCAATGTACATGCTTTGGAGAAAGTGGAGAAACCAACCCCCAACAGAGGAGGAGGTCTAGGACACCACTTGTCCTGTGTTGTCCTGTAGAGGTGCAACATCAACAAGAATGTTCAGACAGTGAAGGCTGTTATTTTTTTTTTGGAGGACTTGTGGCAAGAGGCTGATGATAGATGATGGATTTTTGAGTACTGCCGTCATCAGCCTGAAAGGAAATGCCTGAAGTTTACCGTAGGGAACGGTGTGGCACCCTCATCAGCAGGACAAAGGCAGACCAACTGCTGCGTTAAGGTTACAGAAAATCACGATGATGGTTTACAAAAACAGCAGTGACTGTTAGGAAGCAAAGCAAACCACGGTGTTGACTGGTGATTTTCATTTTCTAATAGACTATAAATCACATCAGCTGGGCATGTGTTTCAAAGTGACTGATTATTTCATGTAGCTCATAGAAACACTAAGGGTGAAATCAATCTGTGCTCTGGTGGAGAATCTGCACGACTGATATTCCTGAGCTTTCAGGAGCTGCAGTGGATATTTCCCTGTTTTTGAGTAAAAAAAAAACAAAACATGATGCATATTTTTAATAAGCGGTCTTGTTGAGAAGTAGACTACTGGGAGCCACGATATGGGCGAAATGAGGCAAAAAAAAAAAAATTAATGAAGCCAAAAAAAATCATACTATAGTGCCACATTCAACGCAGGAATTTCATTTTTTTGTGTTGTCAAAATTGGATGGAAAAAGTATGAACTATGAAGTCTTGCTGATATGTAATGGAAAAAAACCCAAGGAAGAGAAATGAAGATCTAGATATTTTCCAAGATGTACAGTCGGGAGGTAATGCACACACACAGATTTAGTCCTGAGGGAGAACAGATCGTGTTCTGACTGCACACAAACTGTACTACGTGGATCCAGTCTCAGGCCACTGTGTTGTGAGTGGCCTTAGGTTCATCAGAAGAAAAAAAAAACATCACCATCATCTGCCAACTGTTCAAACTCTGTTTTTACTTTTTCGTGACAGGCGACCTCTCGTTGAGTGGCCGGCCTCTCTCAGAAGCAAAGTAGCATGAGGTTAAAATGCTGCAGCACGTCTTAGGAACCTCCATAGGACGGATAATAAGTCTGCTTTGGTTTCTTTTACCCAAGCCACAATGCGTTTTCTAACCTTAACCAAATCAGTGGCAAACAGCCTGGTTTGTGGTTTAGTCACAGTAATTGTTTGAATATACTTGTGAAAGTGTTGGTGTGGAAGCTCTCTTGGATATAGGTCACTTTGTCTGTGGTGAGTGTTAGATATAATGCACTTCCTGCATTTGCAGTTTATGTAGCATAAATAAAATAATTTGCTTGTTATCTCAAGAGCAGCAATAGGCACCTTAAAGTGGTAAAGGACCCGCAAATGCTACAGATTAGTAAAAAAAAATTACAGGTTTCTTTGAGTCATTAAATCGCTCTGTGTAGAACATCCACCCTAACAAGAGGCGTAAGAAAAAACCTGCTCCTCTCTGTGTAATCCAAACTTGGCAGCATGAATACTGCGAGAGAAAAGAAGGAGAAAAAGCAATATGAAAGAGGGAGAGCAGAGGCGGAAATGAGAGAGTGAATTATAAGAGGACTGACAGGTAGGGTAGCTGGCATGGCAGAAAGCTGTGATTCCACCGAGGAAGAGCGGAAAACAGATTTGGGGTTAATTTGCATTTCAAACTCGCCCGACTTCCAGTCTGCGATGCCAGAAACCTGCTGATTTGCACTCGACTCCTCTTCTCTGTCTCTTCTCTCTCTATCTCATTTCATCTCTGTCTCCATTTTTTGCTATTTTCCTGATTTACTGCATTTTTTTTCGACTGTGTATTTTCTATTTCTCTTGCAGATTGGTTTAATCTCTCACAGTGTTTTCGCTCCTTCTATCTCCATGCGTCGTCCTCTCTGTTTCTCTCTTCTAATGTTCTTTCTGTCTTAATCTTTTATCCCTCTTAGTTGTGTTCTGTTTATTTTGTTTTTCTCCTCTATTTTGCGACACAACACAACCTTAAATCTATATATATTAAGATCAACTGTGACATATGAGTTCAGTAGTGATAAATGTAAGTGTCAGTATTTTTAATCCATCAGTGAAGGATGTTTAATTCTTGTTGCTCCCTCACTTCTGATTTCACCACTTAGAGACTGTGGACTTCTCACTGATTCCTTGAACCTATCAGGGTATTCGGGCAGTATTCATAGACTGGGATTGGTAAGAGATTCATAATGTCTGTGAAACCAGTTTGGTTTAGTGCTTAGCACTACGTTGTCTCCATCTTTCTTATTTTTCCTTTTCCTCTATAGAGTTTTTATTTATGATGAAATTATTTCTAGCAGATGTTCTGTGGATTTTTGGGTCGTTGATAGTGATGCAATAAAAGGCTCTTTAAATAAATAAATAAATAAACTTTTGCTGCTCCGCCTTTTCCCTGTTTCTGTCACCTTTTCTCACCCATTTCTTTTCTCTGTCTCTCCTGGTTTTATTTCCTTTACCACCCTCTTTCATGCTTCTTCTCCCTCTTCCAGTCTTTTTTCATCTTCTGTTTTCCTCACTTTCCCTCCTCTGACTCTTGTGTTGCTCTCAGACAGTTTTTTAGTCTCCATCTGTCCTCATTTGTGTCCTGCCGTGCCGAGTGCTATTAAAGTGATAGAATGAAGACGCACAGCAGGGGGAGATATTGACTCAGAGAGAAAGAAACAGTCAGAATTAAAGGGAATGAAACAGAGGTAGAGCTACAGTAAAGTTAAAATGGGGCGTGGGGACAGGCAGGTTTGCAACATGAGAGCAGGAGACACACAGAGACTTTTGATGTTTATAGCAAATGTTAAAACATTATTTTCTTTAAGTCACAATGAAAACTAAAGAAGACATAAACTAACAACAGTTTGTCTTGCATTGTTGAAAACCTACCTTTTATTTGGGTCAGGTCCTGTTTCATTTTAATAGCACATGAAAAAACACTGCCCTGTGACCGTGGCAAGATCGTTGGTGCCAGATGGGCTGGCAGGTTCGAGTAGTTCAGAAACCGCTCACCTCCTGGGATTTTCACACACAAAAGTCTCTAGAGTTTAACTGAGGAGACACATCCAACCTTGTGTGGTGGATGGACCACAACAGCAGAGGACCATACCAGGTTCCACTCTGGAGGCTGGATCCAGATCGGAGGCTGCAGTGGGCGTACGCTCACCAAAACTGGGCAGTTAAAGACTTGAAAAAAACATAGCTAGGTCTGATGGATCTGGAGGCTCTGGAGGATGTTAGTGTCAGAATGTGGCATCAACAGCATGAATCCATGGACCCAACCTGCCTTGTGTCAACAGTCCAGGCGGGTGGTGTGATGGTGCGGGGAATGTGCTCTTGGCTCACGTCGGGCCTTAATACCAATCAGTCATGGTCTGAATGCCACAGCCTGTCTGAGTATTGTCGCTGACCATGTTCATGGCCGCTTCCAGCAAGATAATGCTCCATGTCACAAAGCAAAAGTCGTTTGCTTTGTTTTCAACTGTTTTCATGAACACAACTTACAATTTCCTGACAGAATTTATGGTTCATAAATAATAATATTTGAGCAGATTTTTGCACATCATGTATAATTTAGGTATTTTTCAGATTTCATCTACAGGATGAAATAGCTATTGCGCGTTAAACTGGCAAATTAGCAATGCATGTAGTACTTTAAGTTTGTGGCAATTATTTTTTTCTCTGTTATTTGGGTAAGCTTTTACTATATTTGTTGTTTGAATATATGTGATAGATTCCAAAGGTCTTTAGCATTGCCCTATAATGCTGTGATATGTACGTGGCACAGCATTATAGCCCTATAATGCTGTGCCACGTAGTTTTCTACTTGAAATGGTGTCTCTCACAGTAGTGAGGGGCATCTGCATACACAGTGCACAATGCCTGCAGTTCCTCCATATGTATTTCACATTTCTTTGCTGCATCTTATTAAAAAAGACTTAAGTTTATCAAACCATGTGGCGCTTCTGTCCGAGAATGGTGTCTGCGCTGCACTCTCTGACTGAGAGAGACAAAATGAGTGCATGCATGCTGATGAGACGTCTTTGTGTGTGTGTGTGTGTGTGTTTGTGTGGTCTGCCCTTGTCTAGACACATAGACATATGTGTGTGCATAAGTTTTCTTAACCAGCTGCATACTGTGTGCATGTGTATGAGTGTGTCTGTCCATGTGTGGAAGTACATTTCTGCGAGTGCACGAGCATGTGTGTGCGCGCGTCTGTGTTGTGTGTGTCTGTGTGCATTTCTGTGTGTGTTTCCTGCACTGAGCCACAGGAGGCCATCATTTGCCACTTCAAAGTACTTATCCATAATCTTTGGAGTGTGGATTCATTTGCACTTGAAACCCACAGAACGAGGGAGAGCAAGAGGGAGAGAGAGAAGGAGGGAGAGGGGGGAGAGCAAGAGAGAGGAGAACAAACGAGACACAGAAACAAGATGAGAAAAACTCGGACCATGTGCAATATAAAATGTGATCTCGAGTTTCTCGAGACTGTGTGTGTGTGTGTGTCTGGAGGAGCAAGCTGACATGACTCATTTTCGTGACTGCTTCTTTTGCCTCCCTCCACCTCTCCCTCGGTTTCTCTCTTTCCTTCTGCCTCCTCTCTCCATCTTTTTTTTTTTTTTTCCCTTCCGAGCCTTTAGGAAAGCTCTCACAGGGATGCCCAAATACACACTCGCTTAATGCAGCACACGGATGCACACACACACGCACATAACGTTGGTCTTTCTGTAACTGTGAGGACCCTCATTGACATAATGCGTTCCCTCCAACCATCACAAATAAATGGCTAACACCAACACTTACCCTGATCGTAACCTGAACCTGATTCTAATCTGAATCCTAAAACCACGTCTTAACCGTCAAACAGCCCTTTGAAGTTTCAGGACAGGCTGAAATCTCCTCACGACCGTGGTTTGGAACCAAAATTCGTCCACACAACCAAAGAAAGACTCACACTGACACACAATGGCCTTATACACATAATGTGCACAGTCACACATTGCCCTTATTCACATAGAGATACATATGCAGGCAGATGTGCAGACCTGTGCAAAAGATGCAAAAAAGAAAACTTATTGAGATTATTACAAACATGTAATAGTAGCATGCACACACAAACACACATGCACACACACAGCACACAGGTTCTAAGGGTAGTGAGTTACACGAGTGAGTTTTCTTCTGTCTGAATAGACCAGCAGTGACTCTCCATCCACCTCTGACAACTCCACTTTCCTGCTGTCTCGCCCACTGTGTGTGTGTGTGTGTGTGTGAGTGTGTGAGAAAGAGAGAGAGAGAGCCAGAGACACTCACCTTCTGTCTTTCATCCATGCTTTTCTTTGACTCGTTGCTCTCTGTTCAGTGAAAACCAGACATCAAGTTCTTCTTGACTCACTTCTATTTTTATTCACTTGTTTTTTGGAGTGTCTTCTGCTTCAGTGAACTTAATTTAATTAATGTCAGCTTCGATGCTAAAATCAGACTTTGTCTGTCTGTCCCTGTCTTTAGGTTCACAATTGGAAAAAGTCTTCATTCATCTACCAGTTGTAGGTTTAAATTATGTTTTCCAGGAATGCAGGGCAACACTACAGGGTCCCTGAAAAGTGTAACGGCAAAACTGCCAAAAATAATCTTCAAAACATTGACTCACCAATTTCCAAACATTCAGAGCCTCTGAGCCCTTGTCCAGCTGAAAATCTAGCCTGAGAAGAGTAAAGTTGTGTTTGCTATCCCTGTGACTTCAGGCTTGTCTGGCAGCTTGAACACAGCTGTATTTCAGTTTAAATAAGTTTATTTTGCATACAAACAGAGAAAAAGCTGGAACTCAAAGATACTTTTGGTTGTCATTTGATTAGAATTCACTTCTTTGGCAGATCATGTCACTGTTTATCAGCTGTCGACATGTCTGATGTAGGAGTGAGACAAGTTTTCTGTAGTTAAAGGTGCTTATATGTATTTAGTTTAAAACATTCAAAAATTAATGTATTGTGTTGCAGAGATATGTATTGAAGTAACCATGAGACAATAGTGAGTCACAGTAGTGCCCAGTCTGTCCAGTATGCAGAATGTATGAAAGGCAGTTTAGAAAACTTAAATACTTATTGTAAAATATCGACTAATTAATAAAGTTAAAAAAAAAAAAAGTCAAGTTTCTGATTATTTCTTTGACTTTGACTTTGACTTTGTTTCTTTTTGAGCCACAGATTTTTTTGCCGGAGATGCAGCATGGACTTTGATTTCTTTTTCTCAACAGCTATTGAACTAAAGATGAAGAGAGGCTTTGCCAGTATGTTTAGCTAAGAAGTAGAACGTATCCCCCTTCGCTGTGCTTTCTCTGTGAGCAGCCATGACAAGAAGCAGCTCTGTCTTCTTTATTTGTCAGCTCACATCTGCCAGCATTGGTAGCTAAATACATACTAGGCTGATCACACCATGATGTGGAATGAGCTAATTTCTTAAATCTGTGATTTCATTTATCGCTTGTAAAACTGTAAACCATATTGGCAGCTGGAAATCTGGACAGTGGTTCAAGCAGAACCCATAAATTTCACTGTAAATTCACTTTGGTGATGACAATTTTTTTATAAAAATAAAAATCTTCACTTTGAGTATTAGTAAAGGTGTGTATGAGTAAATTTGGAGGGTTTCTGAATCACTTGACTGTAGTCAGATTGTTCTTGGCCACTGCATGGATCACCTGTTAAGCAGATTACTGAGCAGGCTCTTGGCATGTGTATCTGCCTGACACGTGTGATACTGAGGCGTGCCTTTCTTTCTACATGATGACTGTGGACTGCACATTTAACCACTCAAACATGCAAAAAAAAAAGCCATTTGCCTGGTTTCGTGCATCACTGGCATCAACTGTTGGATGATTTGTAGCTAGACTAGACTGAGGAACGTGACTCAGAACCTCTGCTGATGTAAAGTTGTAGGGTTGAAACTAGGTCAGGCAGCGCAGGGCGAGCAGCCTTCATGATGAGCTGACCACGAGGAAGAGAGAGAGGGTAATAACTAGGGTTATTAGTGTCTGTGCCCGCTCACCCAGACAGCAGACAGATTCGGGTGTGTGTGTGTAAATGTTGGCGTATTTAAGACATTTGTGTGAACATGCTATATTTGTATGTTTTTGACTGTATGTGTGTGCTTCTGTATTTTGCTTTGATGATTTCAGACAGTGGGCCAGGAAAAGAACCTGGAGCAGCTACCTTACTGAGAACAGAGAGAGGGAAAAGGAAAAAAAAAGAGGATGAGATTGCTGGAGGAAAAAAAGGGGGAATGAGAGATGATTTGGGAGAAGTGGAAAGAAACTGTTGGTATGAAGGAGAGAAGCCTTGAATATGTTAACAATGGTAGAGCCAGTGAGGCGTTCTGTGTAAGGATAGGTCATGATTTTCACATTGTGGAATAATCATTAATTATAAAAACTTGAATAGTTTATGCCACTTTGTCTTGTACACACTGTTTGCCAGTGTTGTGACGTCAGGAGAAGCAAGGTTGGCAGTGCTGGACCAGTTAAAGCTAAAAAAAAAAAAAGGTATCAATTAGAACAATATGCACCGTAAGTAGCAGTGTTATCTTTCCTAAGAAGAACAGCGTTCTGGCCCATAATGCCGTTGACAAAGCCTGGCGCTGGTTAAGCAGAGGGGGGAGTGACATTTCTTGCTGGGTGTTTGTGCATGGTGGACAATCCTGGGATCTTTGCTTGGTGACTTGCTATAGCTAGCTACAGACAAGTGTGCAAGTGCCCTTGACGCAGCTTCCACTGTTCTGAGATCAGTTATGATGCTGAACGTATCACCTTGGTCAACATGTGTGACGATGAGTTGTAAATATGTTGAAGGTGACCAGAGAAGTGATTCATTTTCTTTTAGAAATATTCCTCCATACTGCACATTTGAAATGTTTACTGTCCGATCAGATCAATAATCCTAATATTTCCTCAGCCAGGAAGGAGAGAAAGGTGAAGATATTCAGGCAAAGAGCAGCAAGATGCAGAAGAGAGATTTTCAGCACAGGAACGACCGGCAGCACAAAATCATGGGACAGGACAGGCCCTGAAATGAGATTTGCTACCACTGCTGCCATGAAAAGATGTGTTTTTGTCTGGTCCATTTTTCTCCTTGGTTTAGTAAACAGCTGAATTGCACATTGAGATGTGGTTTGTGTGGGGGAGGAGGTGAGGTGGGGGGAGCAGGTTGGTTTTTTGGCTGCATTTTTCATTCTGCTTATATATATATATATATATATATATATTTGGCTGCTATTGAGGGATTAGCATTTGTTTTATGTTTGTCTCTTTGCTTTTTTGCAACCCGGTCTCCTAAAAATTATATTCATATATAATTAATTTTCATTCCCACATACAGAGGAAATGTTTACATCGAATGGATCTGCAACCTGCATCTTCCTCTAACATTGATAGCAGCCTGAACAACAGGTTAGGAAATTTAAGAAATACCTTGTAGTTGAGATGAAAGTGGAACATGTTCTCATGATTTGAATTCACTATATTTTTGGTGGTTTGTATCTGAGGTCATTTGGTAATTGAAGCTTGTCAGGTTGAATTTGTTGAAAGCTTCTGTTGATAAAAGTGTCGGCAAAATGTTATTGTAAATGTGAAGAGCAGCCGGAGGAGGAGGAGAAGTGGGATGTCTGGAAACAGTCAATGCTCTCGCTCATGGTCTCTCTCTGTCTAATCACCACACACTCCTTTCATACCTGCACACACACACACCTTATCTCCGCTCTCAGACATTCACTCCCTTCTTTTCTGTCCTTTCTCTCTCAGTCTCCCTCTAGTTCTCACCGCTCATCCTCCTCTCTCATTCTTTCTTTAGACAAATTTAATCTCTAAAATTAAAAATAGATTAATTGCTTTATTAGGATGACTATATTGCAATTAAGTAGTATTGTCAAGGCAGGTTAAATGTAACTGCAAGCAATTTATTACAACCCATAGTTAGGTTTTATTTTTAGGTGGCCAGCTAGATTAAGTATGACGAGAGCAAAAGATAAAGACAGGTATGAAGAGTGTTTTCCTTTTCCATAAAACCTAACTGCGTTGTTTGTGCAGTGTGGTATGCCTGGCGCTGTAGGGGTACTGTTTCAGGTGATGCTCTTATGGGTCGTTATCGAAGAGCAGGAAGAGTTTAGTAAACTTAACCAGGATGTATTAGTTATTCATAACAGTATGAAATAGGGATGGGGCCGATCCAGTATCGGTATCGATACCGACATAATTCACGGACCGCACCATGTCTGTGCTTTAATGTTGTCTGCTGAAATGACTCCACAAGCGATTCCCTTCCGGCTGCTCTGCCAGCTGGCTGCAAAATGTGGAATGGATTTCCTGAACGGAGGCGTGTCTCAATGTGACGCAGAGTAATGCGACACGCCGCCGTTCAGGAAGTCCATTCCACAGTTTGCAGCCAGCTAGCAGCCGAGCATTGAGCGGCACCGTGGCTAACCGGCGTTTCAGCACAACATGTCCGCTGTGTGGAAATATTTTGTTCTAGAATCACCCCGAAGCAAGACAGCAACGTTTGCAAAGCCGTTGTACCGAGGGACGGAAGCTCCGTCGCGACCTACAAGCGGTAATATGGAGCGATTAGCTCGATGCTAGCATAATACGGGGAATCCCTTTGACCGGCTAGCGCATTAGCATCGGTCGCGCTATTTTACACACAAACGAAAAACCAAAGCGGGACACCATAACAGGTGAGTCGCGAGTCACACAGGTAATTCGGAAGTGTAATACAGGTAATGCTGGTGTCTTAAGAAACGGGGCTGTGCCGCAAAACAATGGAAATAACTAATCCCATTAAATCATTGAGGCATATGTGGAAGTAGCAGTTTTTGGGGAGTTTTTTCTGCTGTTTCCCAAACATCTAACTGTAAAACGGCCTCCTTCAACTTAATCTCTGCAAGTTAAACTGGTCTTACCCCACAATATTTAACCTACAGTTCATAAACATATCTACTGAATACTGATACTGATGATTGAGTTTTTCCAGCTTTCT
Source organism: Toxotes jaculatrix (assembly GCF_017976425.1). Classification (NCBI taxonomy): domain Eukaryota; kingdom Metazoa; phylum Chordata; class Actinopteri; family Toxotidae; genus Toxotes; species Toxotes jaculatrix. The sequence continues at coordinate 28,011,724 of NC_054396.1, read as the reverse complement.
AGATTTTAAAAAAGCTTTTGACTCATTCTGGCACAACAGCCTTTTTCCATAGCTGATTGGAAAGGTGGTTGGTGGTTTAGGTTCCTTCCAGTAAAAACCTCACAGGCAAACTGTCTTCTGCCCTCTGCCCTCTGTCTTTATTTAAGTGTGTTTAGGTCAGTGCACAGCTATGCACCTATTTAGATTTATCATGGGTGAAGTGATTTAATGTCTTGAAGGCGAACAAAGCCTAATGACAGGATGTAGGGTCAACTGATGAGCGTCCTTGATGCACAGGTCTAGTCCAGGCAGGTGTGTTAAAGTGTGTCCCCGAAGACACTTAACTCCAGCTCACATCGCCAAATAAGACGTTTCTGCCTGAGTGTGTATGAAACATCAAATGTTCTGTAAGATTTGGCAACATGGAAACAAACAAAGCCAGGAGCTGAGGGGTAAAACCGAGTCGCCATATTAGTCCAACCCTGTTAAAACAAACATGGATGACATAGCATCTCTCCATTTTCTCTTCTTTTTTGTATATCCCTCACCTCACTCTTTCTTACATACTTTCTCTCCCCTAAGCTCATCCTACACTCTCTCTCTTCCTCTTTTCTATGTACCTCTCTCTCTCTCTCTTTCTCTCTCTCTCTCTCTTTCTCTCTCTCTCTCTCTCTCCTGAGGGTTGAGCGGTCGTAACGTAAGCGCCAGTCATCTCTTATCATCGCCACTGTGTTCCCTGAGCGCTCGGCAGTCCACATCTCTCCCTCTGTCTCTTTCTCTCTCTCCTCTTTTAGAGTCTGTTTGTCTGTCTTTCTTCTCCTCTGTGGATGTTACTCTAATAAGGAAACCTCGATGTCTGCTGTCATGTTTTGTGGGCTGAGGAGGGATGTTGGGGCAAACAGCGTTGGTGAGTGTGGAACCCATGAGGGAAATTCCTTTATTGAACAGATAGAATAAGCTCTGAATTATTCATTCGCTGGCGTTCGGCTCTCGTTGATGTGTTGTTTAGAACTACACTTCCCAGAAATCTTCTGTCACTCAGACATTGCGTGGCGGTCCTGTGGCTCGGATGTTTAGCTGATGAAGTTTAGGTTTCTGTAGGTGGCGCTTTTTTTCTTTGATCATCTTTATGTAAGACGTGTCAGAGGATTTTTTTATGCTTCTGTAGGCGGTGTTATGTCGGCTTCTCCGTAGATGCCTCTGGTGTAGAAATTAATTTTTTGGGGGGTTTTACCCATGACTCGTGTAACTCCACTGGTACATTATCAGGGTTATCCAACCAATCACAGCTCTTGTGGTTTCACGCACGTAGCCTTCGTTGTTACATGTTGGGCAACTATGACGTACAGCCTAATGCACAGGTAGCTGATACATCCAGCTTTAAGAGACAGCAGGTATCAAAGGTATAATATTTGTGTTTTAACCTACATTATAATAATTTGCAGACTCTTGTTATTAGATGAAAGCATCACTGCGTAAACTGAATTCAATAAAAAGCTGAAATTTTTTTTTGTGGATTTTAAATTAACCCAAATTTGAAATTTGTGGTTCCTTCATTTTGGTAGCTTGTGTCAGTGTTTCACTGAAGATGATGAAATTATGGCTCTGTGAAGATACACATAAATATCTTGGTGAGTTGTAGATGAACACAGCTACCAAACCTCAGTAAGCCCAGAGCCTCGAGCAAACTGATTTGTTGTCCACACTATGGCTATGGAAATGAAAAGCAAACAAACAAACAAAAAACATGTAAACCTCATACTGCAAATTTACTTACATGCAGCCCAGATGTCTTTCTTTTTCTGTTTGTGTATTTTTTTCAAGGTCAGATCGCCTGCAAGTCTGTGAAGTTCAAGAGTTTAAGTGCTAAAGTAATGCTGAAATGTATGATAGGCCTCGTGCCATGTCTGTTTATCTGCTTGGATTGCCTTCGCTCGAGATGGTGAGACTTTAATTTGGTCCCTGTTGAACTTCCATATGTGAAATGCCTCCAGTGGTATAGACCAGCTGTTACTGCTCTTGCCACAGAAATGTACTGCTGCTTATGCATCGGGAGAAAGAAGAGGGATCTCATTCTAACATTATCATAGTGGGCACAATGAAGTGTGTGTTAGCTGTCATATGATAAGCATATGTTGCTGGTTGCAGAAGTAACCATCTCAACCATTGTGTATTTGAGTAAAAATATCTCGGTGGTGTTTTCAGCTGACTTTTCAAAACTTCAAAATAAGACAATATTGTTTTGTGCAGCTCTGCTCGTCCTCACTGTCCAGTCCTTCACAGTAAAGCCTCAAAACTAGCAAACAGGATGCCACCGCAGAGCTAGTTTTAATCTGTTCCTTTATAATATGGTGTAATGTAGTAGAGTTAGCGAGATGCATCAGGGGTATTAATAAGGTGAGCGCCATCCTATTTCATGCACCAATGAGCATAGTGGGAGCTACTATATATTCTCTGCGATGGCCCCAGAGACTAACTAAGCTGATAACAGTTCTGGAAATGTGCTGAAACTCATATAGTTGATTTTATTTCTTTTAGCTTTATGTAGATACAGACCTTTTAGAGGTTCCATATTTCACTGTATGCTTTGTCAAACTGCTGCTACATTTTGGCTTCATTTTAATGAGAGATTAAAAGGAAAAGTTAAACAGTTACGAGGAAACGAGGAAGGATGTGGAGCCAGCAGGTTAAGAAATATATTTTCTTCTTTGCTGTCAGATACATTGGGATGGTCATTTTTCTATATTTGTCTTGACATTATAGCTGTTAACTGACTGCACAATTTATTGTTCATTACTTGTTGTGCTGTTTGTGTTGTTTTTGGGATTGATTAGATCGTTGTATTACAGTTGAAGAGATGAGCACATAAAATCCTAATGGAGGAGAAATGGAGAATAAATGAATGATGAGGGATTTATCGCCGCCTCGGCTCTCTGCCGACTGCTCGACTCGATCCACTTCATTTTCTGAGCATTGCTGGGCTGACCGCACTGAGAGTTTAATAGTGACTGTTGTGAGGCAGCGAGTGTTTTGGATGTTATCGTCAGCTGTGCATGACGCGTGCAGTTTTCCCCGCGCTTCCCCACAAAGTGCATTTTCACTCGGTGTGTTGTGACCATAATCCTCCAGGAGGGTGTCTCTGCTGTGGTCATGAGCGTGACAGTGATGCAGCTAAACAACGAGCATAGCCGAGAACGTACTGACACATACTGTACATGCTCACTCTAATAACATATTATAATTATAGGCTGCACTTGAATATTTCATATATTGTAATAAAAGTGATGTGTAGTATGTTCCAATTTTTTTTTTTAAATGACAGAAATATAAATTTCTCCCTGTGTCTCCGTCTTATTTTCTTTCACCTCCCTCTGTCATTTACATTTTTAGGCATTTAGATAACGCTCTTACTTTAAGCGGCTTACAAGCAGTGCTCAGGTACATCATGGAAGACTGTACGGCTGCTGATGGGGATCCAACCATGTGACTTATTAATGAAGGGACTGTCTTTCTCACCACCAAACCCACTTACCTCTCATTTTCTTCTTTCTTCTCCATCTCCCTCCTTCGTCGGCCCTCTTCTGAGTCTTGTCAACAGAGTTAACTGAGCGTCATGTCGGATCTACGGCATAGAAGTGTTGGCAGGAAGCAGCTAAACTGTAACTTCAAACGAGTTTTTGATGTTTTTTTTTTTTTCCCTGCCCTACACCTGCCAAGCTGTTTTCTCCTCGTGCCTGCTTCTCTTCAGCTGTGAGACGCTGCTTTTTTCAAAACCAGCTTTCGTTTTGTTTGTCATGTTTTTAGGGAGGTTTGCCTCCTATTATGGAGGTTTTAGTGACATTTTACGTGTATTACAGTTGAAAAGCACAACTTAGGCGCAAACACAAGACGCTGTCTTTATATTTTCATTGGATGGCAACCATCAGACGGCTCTGTGCATTCAGTGGTTCTGAGGGTTTCAGTTCTGATAGGGTTTTTTGGGGGTTTTGTGTGTGTGTGTGTGTGTGTGTTCAGAGTTTCAGGTGACTGTGAATAGCAGAGTAACATGACCACATTTAACTTGGGCCATGTGGTGATTATTCAAACCATTATCTTTCCCTAAACCTATCCAAGTTGTTTTTGTAACCACACCTTTACCACAGTGTTGTCACGTTGTTTAACAGATTTATTTTGACACTGATTTTGAGACTTGGTTTTGGAAAATACAGATAAACATTCTGCTGTTTGGAGCATTAGATCAGAAACGCTTCAACATATTAGCATTCATTTAATTTGAAGGATTATTAACAGAATTTTCCTTAATCTTAGCCATAATTTCATCAAATATATATCAAATATATTCCTGATCTGTGGTAGGGCAGGGTCTTACAGGGCTGGAGGTGTGGTTGAACCACTCACTAATATTCTTGTCAGTTGCCAGAGTCAGAAAATGTGATGGGCTGTGAAACAAACACACTGCAAAATGTTTACAAGTTGTTTTTTTTGTTTTGTTTTGTTTTGTTTTTCACAGCCGTCAGAGAAACTCTATCTTGATTGAATACAATGAATAGATTCCAGTGGATTTCATGGGAAATGCAGCCTCAGTTTTGGAAGAACACAGTCTATGTTAGAGGAAGTTGCAGCTGTTAATCAATATATAACTAATGCAGCACAGAGCTCCTTTCAAATATGAAAGTGGAAGTTACAGGGCTTTCAGATGACAATGCGGATGAGCTGAGGAGTATCTGGACTGATCCTCCAATCAGAACGTTTCACACAAGTTTTACACAAATGAAGTTTAGACCTCTGAGAGAAAGAGGTAAAGAGGGACAAGAGAGAAAAAGGGAAAAAAAAACATGAGATCATTAGAGCTAAAGCAGTGATGCCCCCCCCCCCCCCCCCCCCCCCCCCACACACACACACACACACACACACACCAACCAGATCCATACAGGCTGCAATTAACCACAACAGAGGAACCATTAACCATCCTAATTACTGCTTGTTCCTTCCATAGCTGCTCTATATGTGTGGGTGAGAGATAGCTGTGTGTGTCTGTGTGTATGAGGATGTGGGGGTGTAAAAAATTTTGTTCTAGGGCTAACGGAGTTTGTATGTGTATAGATGAGGGTAGTCATATTGTGTATGTATTATTGTGAACATCCTGTGTTTATTTATTCTGTTTGTGTTGTGCTGAGTGGTGGTGGTGGGGTCTGTGTGTGTGTGTGTGTGTGTGTGTGTGTGTGTGTGTGTGTGTGGGGGGGGGGGGGGTTATACAGTACATGTGTGACGTAATGTGTCTTCCCTCTTTATTCTCTCTCTCGTGTTTGTGTGTGGTTATGTGTGATAACCACAGTCACACTTTGTGCGAGCGTTGTCGTGGACAATAGCTAATTACACATCTTCACCGCCTTCAGCATCATAATGACCGCAATTAGATGCCTAGGCATTCAATAACTCAGAGCTTGTATGTGTGTTTGTGTGTGTATCATGCACACACATACACAGGTACCTGGAAACATCCACAGTCTTTTTACTTTGGTTTGCTGTATTTTTGCATTTTGTGTGAAAAAAACATTAAACTTAAACGTCTTTAAACTTAAATGGATAATGTCTAAGAAATGGCCAACTATCGAATTCATACTCCAGACAGAAAGAGGCAGCATATAATCAGAAAGTTGGGATGTCCACCCCATTGTAAAACACAATAAAATAGAGTCTTTGGTCCCTCCCAGCACAGGGCAGCCATTGACATGTTCCCAAACCTGCAAGGATTGACGAATATTGTTTTCCACACAGTCTGATTATGTAACTGGCAGGCTGTGTTTTTCGGCTACTGTAAGACTGACGACAGAGATTTCACTCCCAGTCTGCCCAGTCAGAGACGCTGGGAAGATGTAGTGGTGGCAGGAGTAGAGGATGAGCCACGAGAGGTGGAGGAACCCGAGGGAGGGGGAGAGCAGAAGCATCAGAGTGTCACGAAGAGAGGACGGTCGCAACTCAGGTTTATAGCCTATTCAGTTACTACTTCTTCATCCTCTCATGTTGGTCTGAGGGCAGGCTGGATGCTACAGTGACTCACTATCGCCTCTGGAGGTACAAAGTGGTTTTACAAGATGGGACAGGCTGGGGCTAGCTGGTTAGCATGCTAACTTCAGTACTGCTGCCGCTATTAACGTTTGACATAACGTTAGTGTGATTTCTTCACATCCTGTTGAAAATCTGAGATCCTCAGCATGTTGGCAGCAAGCTGGTGATGGTGCTTTCTTCTTCTCAGACTTATTAACTCCTGCTGTTTATTGATTTAAGCATTGTATGAAGGGCCACTGCTTTTTTTGCTCATTATTTTGTTGTTGTTAGTGTTATATTAGCTGGAAAAATTGTGTTATTTCAGATTGTTATAATACGACTTTGTGCAAAATGAGCCATTATGTGAAACTTTGGTGAAAGTGATGATTTATAAAATGTATAAACTGACCCCTTTTTGAGGAAATCATGTTTGTATTTAGAATCAGAAGATTTTTTTTTTCTTTTTACACCAGTTGTTCTGACAACTGTGAATGAATGAACAGGTGCTTGCGTCTTTGTCGGACCTCTTCAGCAGCCACACTCGTTCATTTGTACTGTGACGCCTACCTGGTGGTTTGCTGAATAGCTGGTTAATTATGATGCTGCGTCGGCTTAAATGCCTTATTCACCAAAATGAAATGGGCTGAGTGCATTACTTGGTTCATTTCATCTCCTTTCTCCTTTCAGTGGCGTGCTGTGTTTTCTTTTATGTGTCCAGAGAAGCCTTGCTGACAGTTGGTGCTCTTTCTTCAGCAGCAGCCTGCTTCACTTTTAATACAGACACTGGTTCCTGGCAGCTGCCCAGTGCAAACACCGAACACTCCTGTAGTTTCAGCTCATTCAAGTGTGTTATGAATATTAACTCAGGCAGCAAAACATCATAATAGACAGCATTATTATGTTAATATGTACTATTGTGTACAGTGTTAGTACCTTGTGGACATTCAATTGGTGCAGCCTTGCAAACATGGTGTTTGGAGTTTTTCATTAAGTGTTTTTTCGTGTTTCCACAATATGAGTAATTTTTATATCTTCTGGGATTTTTATATCTTCATATTAAAACCGGTCTGAGGCACGATTTGCTCACAGATGAAACAAACCTTCAAATTCTCAGAGAACTGGGAAACAGTGCTGCTGTTGTAAAAGTGCCTCAGTGCTTTGCGACAAGCTGAAGAGGTTCACAGCTCAGCAGTTGAAATGTCGCTAAACTCGAAAACGCTGAAGCTCCTGAATCATGAAGATCTCACTGTGGTGCTAATCTGAAGAACCCATTCATGGTCTTTGTGCTGAGTGATAAAAGTGGACAGTAGAGTATAACTCATAGTAAAGTGCAGAATAGTTGTAACAGCTGTCAGACTGTGTGGGTGAGGAGCTGAATATATGGTCTTTATTGATTTAATGTGGCTGGAAAAAAAATGAGGGGAAAGCTCTTTGAGGCGTAGTTAAATAGCTTGTTTCAACCACAAGAGCTTTAATCCACTGAATGAATGAATAAATAAATAAGGAAGATGGCACTAACAGCTCTGTTAATTTTCATTGATAGAAAACAACCACGAGATAATACACAGAGATAAGAACAGATTGAACAGAATTTTTTTTTTTTTTTTAGCAGATCCAAAGGGTAGTAATGACCTCAGGAAGCCCGAGTTAAAGAAAACAAACGTCTAAAACGTCTGAGGTTTATACACTCTTAGAAATGAACCTCAAACTTTGTTCCACTTGTTTTAATTAGAAAACACACTGTGCAGCATGCTGTGATTACGTTAGATGCCAGATCTCACCCAACCTGTGAATCTGCTCCTCGGACAGACTTTAGGAAAGTGTTTAACTTTTTTTTAGTGGCTTGTTAAGGTCATTCTAAAAATGTGAGGAAAATCCCTGTTTGTAGGTTGAATCTTACTCTTTATTTTTATAACCTTTAAGTTACCACCTCCCTCCACCCTGAATATCAGCTGATGATCAGTGTAATTTTAAAATAGTGAGGCTCTGACCATGTTCTTTATGTTGCTCTGGTGAACTTTACTGGGCCTAAGACTATATTTTCCCTTGCTTCATGCGTACTCACCATCAGCTCACCAGGTTATTGCCCAGATGTGAGCTCTTTCCTTCTTCCTACTGGGGATTCAGTATGTAGTTGAAAACCCACGACGTGTCTGGATGCCGATGATTACCTATAACTCAAACAGAAAGAGGAAGCAGCCTCTTAATTGAAGATGACAGAATCCAGTCTGAGCTCAAAGCTTATGCAATGAAATGGCTCAAACCCAGCCTGAATTTGATGGGTCCTGACTGTAAAACAGGATTTTGGTTGAGTCTGCAGCCGAAGTCGAAGGCCACAGTGCCCATCTTGGGCTCTTGAGCACCACTGTCCAAGGAAAAGTATATTTTAAGCACCGTTACTGAAGAGTGTGGTACTGCTACGATGACTTTATTGCAACCGTTACACAATTCTCCTCCAGTTGCATGTTCCCATAACACAAACACACACGCAGTGCTAATCTACAGTGGCACTGCCTTACTCTTGCTGCAGTTTCTGCTCTGTGTGCGTGTCTGTGTGTGTGTGTATGTCATATCCAACAGAGTGAGGTGTAACTTTGATCCTAATGCAGATCCACCCACACATCACATCCTTGTCACATACAGAGAAATCACATCAGAATTCTCCTTGTGTGTGCATCTGCATCTGAACATGTGCTCGTGTGCGTTTGTATGTGTCTGTACGATACATGCGTGTTCCAGGGAATTTCATGTGTTCAACAATGTGAAGTGAAATGTGTGTGTTTGATGTGTGTGTCACTCTACCTAGACGAGCCCACAGCCCTAAATAATGTAAGGTCATCGCGGCTGCAGCTAGCACTGCAGAGCCCTCTGGCAAAGTGTGCGTCTGTGAAAAGGAGACACAGATAAAGAGAAACACAGATTATGGTTTTGAATGTGTTTGTGTATTTATGTGATACAGCCCTGAGTAGCTGTCAGAGCATGCTCGCACAGTGCATTGTCTTGTATTTTGTTTTGTCTGTGTGTGAAACTGTGTGTGTTGTTATAGACTACCCTGTCTCTCCCTCTCTTCCTGCCCTGTCTCTCTCTCTCTCTCTCTCTCTCTCTCTCTTTCTTTCTCTCTGTCTGTTTGGCCCATTCTCTGTCTAATAGCTCTCTGCTGACCTTGAGGCAAAATGTGAAATAGCTTGATGCATATGTATGTCAGTGTTTCCACTGTGTGTGCATGTGTTTGTGTTAATAGACTCACTGGTAACCAAAGAGGATGTTTGCTTGTTTTTTTGAGAAAAGGTGCATTAGTAGAAAAAGTTCTTCTCCCCTAAGACAGAGCTTCTGTAGTGACATGGTGTGTTGCTGTCAATGGTCAGTGTGTGGCTTCAGTTTCTACGTTTCAGATCCACAGTGTACGACATGTAAACACAACGGCTGCGAACAGAAGGCACCGCTCATGGAGGCAGGCTAGCTGTTTCTCCCTGCTCCCACTGGATGTGCTAACCTTAGCTAAAAGTTGCTGTGGTAGCGAATGTACAGATATTTCACTGTCAACAGGAAAAGCAAAGCACGTTCACCAGATTATCCTGGTTTTCCTTTAAAGGGAAATGTTCTCTGAATCCAGAAACAGTGCAAATATCAAAACACAAACAACAGAGGTATGCAGTGGGAGTAAAGACGTACCTCGAAGCGCTGTTTGGCAGTGCATTTAGATGCTAGCTTGAATAAAATAGGTGGGGAAAGGCAGGTTTATTTGTACAGCAGCTTCCAAAAACAGAGCAATTCACAGTGCTTTACATGAAACATAAAAGGCATTAAGACAAGATGTAAAAGAAACACAAGGTATTATAGAAAATACAAGATAAAAAGACACATACAAATAAAGACATTTAAATAATATTTAAAAACATTAAAATAAATCAAGAATTAAACAAATTAAAGAAGAGAATAAGACTTACAGTAAGTAAATAAATAGTCCAAACTATTCTTGGCAGTGACAAAAATAAGATTTGGAACAAACCTAATGTTTTTTGGAGTCTGCTCCAGGTCGCCTGTTCAGAAGGAACCATGGTTAAGGTGAAGCTAAATAATCCTCAGACAGTGGCTCAATGCTTTGCACCAAACCTGTTATTTATTTATTTATTTTTTAAAATATACTGTCATATTCACACCCTATTTCCAGGTGTTTTCACACCAGTTCACACCTCGGTTTATGTGACACTGATGACTCTCACATAACTATTCTGTGACTGAGAATCAGCCTTTGATACTCGAGTCGCCAGGATTCACAGATCAAAAGACGACAAGACATCTACGTTAAAACTGGACAAAATGTTTGTGGGCATCCGACTTGCTTCAACAGAAGTTCAGCGACCGCGTCCTGTGATGCCTGCTGAAGTCATTCATAATCTAGACATTTAAAAACAGTGACTTTATAACCAACATCCTTTAGTCTGCAAGTCAGTTGTTACTCAGCTCTCAAGACTTCACAATGCGAACTCAGAGAGTTTAGTACAATCCAGTGCATAGTTTACCTGCGCCTGGATGATCAAAATCTGCAGAGACATTTTATTGCGCAGTTTGGTGAAGAGAGCCTGAAACTGCTGCAGGATGATGAGGAGGCAGTGAAGAGAGGTGGACTACAGCAATCACATCCCTTTCAATCGCAGGTGTCAGCAGCACAGTCTCGTCCTCAGCAGCCAGTGTCGAGGACAAAGGAGATTGTGTGTGTGTGATTATACTTTGTATGCAATGTTTGTGTGTATGTGCGTGTTTGTGTAAAGGTTTAGCGAAAGCTTGAGGGAATCCTGCAAGATACTTCAGAAAAGTGTCTGTTACTATTCCCTTCATGCGTACACACAAATAGAAACACACACACACACACACAGGCCCAGCAGGTGTTTTTGGATAAAGCTCTGTGTAAATCTGACAGGTGGAATCTTTCACCTACAACCCCGCGCTACAAGCAGAAAATCCTGCACCTATGATTTGTGCTTCAACTTAGTACAGGTATGTGTGTGATTGTGCGCGTGTCCGAGGATGCGTTTTTGGTGCCTTGCCGTTGGCTCCATTTCCAACAGAGAGGGATTATTATGGGTGTGTGTTCTTCTTGGTAACAAGTAAACCTGTGATCACCTGCTGCTGGTTATCACTGCTATGAAAACTGATGTATCTCAACCAAACCTGAGATGGAAACAAGCCACGTGGAAAAAAACAAAAAAAAATGGAAAGAAAAAGACCGGATTCTTAACTGATCCAGGAAGTGGAGGCAAGACAGTTTCCAATGGGGTGGCCAGGCAGAGTCTGGTACGCACTTTACTCTGTCAAACCTGCCCTGCACCTGTTTGAGTCGTTACCGTCTCTGTTTGAAAAGATGCTCACGCTGTCAGCATTATGGCAGCGTTTCTGCTGCAGGAGGGAAATCTGGCCTGACGCCTCGTCTATAACTCAACCTGTTCAGTAAGCTGACAGCGCCAGCAGTCATTAGCCTAATCACATTCAAATTATTCACCAGGAGACGCTAATTTATTAGAGTTGGAGAGAAAAGGCAGTGGAAAAGAGGACCTAAAAAGAAAATGTGTCAGGGTGAAGCTGATGTGTATATCCATTCAAAAAGACTATTAGCGCGAACAGATCGTGTGTTATTCTTCCAAATGCCTATTGTGACAAATGTGTTTGCAGTTTGCTGATACCTCAGCCGCCAAAACTCAGGAGTGATTTGTGGGTTTGGAGGACGAGAGCTGAGGATTCATCCTGCTAAAGGGAAAAAGTTGTGACTGAAACAGTTTGTCTTAGATCCAGTCACAGGGACAGAGATGGCCAAGTTGCCTAAAGTGTTCTTTGTGTCTCACTATGTGCTAGTGACTGTTTGTGTATATGTGTGTGTAGGACTTGTATTTGTAGACTCATCCTTTCAGTGTATTTTGTGTCTTTGCGTGCCTGTGCATATGCAGGTGTACATTTGTTGCCTAAATCCTTTTGCGTATGCATCACTCTCTGCTGCTAGAGGCTTGTGTGTGTTAGTTTGTGTGCACGTCTTTCTGTTTATGTGTGTATTTGTGTGTCTGTGTGTGTGTTGATGAGCAGCCTCTGGGGTTCATTATGTCTGTGACAGCCCCACAGCAGGAAGGCAGCCAGCCAGATAACTTATGAAAGCGGTTTAAAGCAAAATTGAATCCACAACTTATGAATTATTAAACTTATTACACCTCTGTGAAGATCGCTAAACTCCGAGACACAACAACAATGGCCTCCTTTCCACTGTCACTGCTGGGAAGAGAACTGATTTCTAAGCATTACCAGTGGGAAAGTGCTGCATATTTCAAAGTCATTAGAGGGCAGGAAAATGTGTCATGTATGGAATTTGCTAGATGGAAAACACTTAATAACACTGAGGTTGTTGGAGGGCAGGAAACTACTTGTTGTATGGCAGAGACATACTTCCTATCGTGAAATTGTTGGAAGATAGAAAATGTGTCACGTAAGTTCATTGTCTTCATGTGAAGAACTTCAGAAGACTCATAGAGAATGTAGGTTTTCACATCAAACACATCCCAGATTTGTGTCTGACGTCAAATGTGTGTCAGCCCTGAAAGGTTGTTTAGTATAAATTGAAGTCTGCTTTAGGTGCCAGGTTCAGGTATTTTCACTGTTACTGGGTGAAGAAGGTTGACAGTGAACACTTATAAAGTTGCCATCGAGCGCAATCAAAGATCCGCAGAAAGAAAATAGATCAAAGGTCTGTTTGTCGAGTGGGTTTAAAAGTTTGTGGTTAAACACGATGGATGTAGAAACTGGATTTTAAGTCATAATTCATTCTGCTTAACATCTGCAGAAAATCCACCTCCAGTGCTGCAGTGATACACAGGCATATTCAAAGGCACTGTGGCATCACTGTTGGGTGCAGTTGCAAGTAAAACCAGCAAAACCTGGTGTTTAGTTATTCTTTATGCTCAGGAGTTCATCAGAGGTTTGTAAACCTCAGTTCTGAAACAGCTCGGCTGCCTCACCAAACTCTTTTATTTACTCGGGGAAAGAAAAATGCTTCATGGTGGATGGCGCTTTATGAAAGTCACAATGAGAGGATCTCTGTGATATTTAAAGAGCAGCACCCAGCGAACATGAGAGGAAGGATGATATGATGCCGCCAAATATGAATAAAGAAGATCTAAAAGCAGAGTTGACAGAAAAGCGTCAAACAAAGGTTCAGAGCAAGAAACGAGGAGCAAATCTCGCCCCGAAAATTTGTGGATCTTTCACCAAAACCCTGCCAGTGATGGATTTATCCATTTCAAAAATGGTTGAATGGATAAAACTGAAGGATGGATAAACGTGTTCCAGTCCGCCACAGCTCAAAAACATATGAAGCCAAACAAAACACGTTCACTCTCACGTTTAGCCAGCCTACATGTCTTTGGGTTGTGGGAGGAAATCCATGCAGTTATAATGAATAACTCCACAAGTCCGCACTGCTAACCACTGAGCCACTGTTGTGGGCTTGAAAATTTTAAGTATGTGAAAATTAACACCAGTAGTTAAGCTTGGTGACGGTATCCTGAAATATGTCCTACATACAGGAGCTTGAGTCAATAGCTAGGGAACAAACTAGCCGCTGCAGTTTTTTTTTTTCCTACAGTGAAATTGAGACTCGAAGGCAGTCTTGTGGACCAGAGTGTGAATGTAATTTAAAGGAGAATTAGAAGCACAACTCAGGAGATAAAGGATTTTGCAGGACACTTGGCGTATTAAAATCCTTTCCAATTTCTTGGCTCCGTTGATGGTGGTAAGCTGGTTTAAAATGCTGCTTTAGGTGCTGAAAAGTATTAAAAATATATATATTTATTCTGCAAGTTTAGCAGAGACGTTTATGTTTAAGCAGTGGTCTAATTGTCCCTCATTATAATGCAACTTAATGACACTTCTGGAGTAGGGTATGAAAGTAGTTGAGAACTGGCTTATGAATTGTTAAAGCTATCCCACCCCTCTGATCGAGCAGAGGTTGTAAAGTAGGACACATCCTCTCCCCTCAGAGCTACAACAACAACAGCCTCAGCTCCACTGTCACAGCTGCTGTCAAACTGAGTTAAAGAGTGTGGGTTAGCAAAACACGTTATATCCCCTTTATATATCACTGATGACCCTTAAAATACTGTTTGTACACAGGAATCTCAGAGTGTTCATGAAAAAAGGTTTGTGGCTACCTGAAAACTAAAATGATGAACTCCAAGACACCAGAGAAAAATACTCATCGTTTAAAGTGAAACTCAGTGTTTCAGACGAGTTTTAAGTTTAAACCTAGAAAAGGGGATACTTTACATCAATACCGCCTCCTACAGGCGAAGGTAGATTGCAAATTCAGGCGAAATCTTTGCCAGCCATCGCTACTTTCCTGGGTTTTTTTTTTCTTTTGCTCCTCCCTCTGTCCTTCTCCAAAATAACCAGAAAGACACATTCAGAGCAGAGTTTAGCCTGAAACTATAACCACCTACAGGCAAGTTACTGCCGTTACGTTTCGTTCAGTAGGTGGCGCTGTCAGACTGGAACTAGAGATCCACTGCTGCACGGCTGAAACGGAAGCCCTGCTGCTGGGTTAGATTTCCTCTGCTTAGTTTTGAGTGATTTACATCTATTCCACCCTCCATCTCTTTTATTTGCTCTTTCATTTTTCATGTGGCCTTGATTGACTGACTGATCGATTGATTAATTGATTGATTTGCTGGTTGATTGATTGCTTGGCTGGTGGTTTAGTGTTGGAGTTAGAAAGTGATGAGTCCTTGCAGGGCTCCAGCTTGCAGCATTTCTTGTCTATTCATCAGTTTAACAGTGCAGGTTCAGACACCTGTGGAGATCTGAACAGAAATGAATTTCAGTCTTATCAAATATTAAAATCTTCACATGTCTCTGCCTGAAACTATAAAACAGGACATCTGTTCCCCCCCGTGATATATAACAATGATGGCTTCTGTGTCGCTGTTCAACCAGGGAGGGGACTAAACTCATCAACACTCACTGACTACACAGGTACGATACCTGGAAAATCTCACTTACAAGGCTATGTATACACCTGCACTTGTGATAGTGCTGAGTAGATCATGTGAGAGGGTTTTTCTGAGTAGTCACATAGTATTTTTGTATGATTCTTACCAATGTTTCACCTGCCAGGAAGGAAACACCTCTGACACTGAATTTAAAGAGCGTGCTGCGGCTCTTTAACACAGGGCGACCTGCTGTGGCTGCATCTGCTCACTGCGACAGGAAGAGAAGGAGGAAATAAGAATAAACCAATAATAGATGTGTATTTTCAGGCTCCTCTCTACAGCTTTCATCAGTCTCATGCCAGACATTCAGACCAGTCAAATAAACAGACAATTAATAACATCTATCATGTTCGTCAGCACTCGTGTGGAGGGGAGTGTTGAGAATAGTTTCCCGTTATTAAAAGAGAGGGCAGTAGAGGAGGAAGATGTGATTCATGAGTTGAGAGGGAGCTGAAATGGATGCGGTGATGAGTGACTGTTGGCAGGTGCACATTTTTGCATATGTGTTGCTGTTCTTTGGCACGAGAACAAAACCTGACGTCTTTAATGATGTGGATTTCTGGGTTAAGAAGGTGACGGCTGCCTCTTCGCTCACTAACAAGTGTCCAAGGCAGAGAAATTTCTAAAAAAAAAAAAAACTATGCATGTAGAGACGTCATTGTGGAGCAGATTCTTGTCTGAGTTGTTGTTGTGTATTTGGTACAAACAGTCATATAATGCTGTGAGACGCTTTAAGCCCGACCTCTCGTTTCAAAGTTCCCACCTAAACACCTTTTACTATCTAATGAGCTGTCATCACTTTCACCTTGTGAAATTAATCTTCAGCTTCAATAACTCCTTCATCCTTCTGCTTTACACCCAAAAGCATACGATTTCTAATATGCAGGGTCACATATACAGTTTATTTATTTTTTGTCACTGTCAGAATATTGCTGCTTTAACATTAACACAATAAACAATAAACAACTCTTTTTTTAAACCAAAAAAAGAAAAGAAAATGACCTCTAAATGTTTGTTCTGTGCCTCTGTTCTCTCTAGATGATGGACCATATGGAAAAACAAAGGATATCTCCGGACCAGAACAAACCATGGCCTCAAGAAGACACAGTATACCAGGTATATCCCACTTCTGTCTATCTATCTATCTGTCTGTCTGTCTGTCTTTCTATCTGTCAGTGTCTGTCTGTCTGTCTGTCTATAATACTTCGAAAACCACTGAAATCTGTGTTATCCAGATTCTGCATCACCTCACTGGAGCATTATAATGATCTCTTGTCATAATTTCTCCCAGTTGCCCACAGCAGAATTTGGCAACAACAGCTATTTACTTAATGAGTCTGAGACAGCTTATCTCCGTCCCATCTGGGTCATTTTCTCTCTAGTTCTCTATCAGGTTCTGATCAGATTCTACTTTTTTTTTTATGTGTAAGTGGCAGCGTGTCAGAGACCGAGTCTGATAACAACAAGGTCACAGGTTCTGAACAGATGTGTTTGGTCTCAGAATGTCCCTCAGTGCAAACTCATCCACAAAACTATTTTGTTCTAATATGTACGGCCATGATATGCATCTATCATTAAAACTCACACATTAAATTAATTCCTTATCTTGTGTTTTCGTAAGGACTCAAAACCCATCTGCCCTTATTGAGGACAATCAAACCTTTCTCTTCCTAATTTATATGGTGCTGGTTTAAATGTTGAAAGGAGGAGATATATTATAGTACGAAAGCAAGGAGATGCAGAAATCTTGGTTGTTTTAGTTTGACACTGAGTAAGAACATTAAAGGTCAAAGTATTACTCAGTTTTTATTTTATTGCCAGCTATGTCAGGCATTCAGGCATAAACCTGCCCAAAAGGTGAGCTAAAGGCCCATCTGCTCTGTCTCCACCCGGAGTGGATGCTCTGTTTATGAATGAAATACAAGTCTGGATTCTGCACACACCCGGGACAGTGAGCACACCAACCTATCACATATGCCATGTGTCAGTTTACAGTGAAAAAGTTGTCAGTCAAGTCAAGTTATGTTGCGGTGAGTTTTCTGTGTGCAAGCACAGCTGCTATTTTGGGAAGGTGCAAGCCACCAGAAAAGTTTATTACCCGAAGATGGATTACTGCAGGAGGACTAGATTTTGGTTTTCTTTGCTTTGGCCTGCAACCATTTTAAAAAGCAACGAGACAGTTACCCCACAGCAGTCACTGAACTTTCACCTTTGCATGTTTTTGCGTGTTTTTCTTTACCTTCTTTCACACATCAAATCATCCATTTCTGTCGGTCTCCTTCATCAGGTTTTCTCTTTTATTTGCTTTATCACTTCGAACAAATCCCTCCATCCTCTCTCTGTCTCTGTTTCTTTTCCATCTCTCTGCACTTTTTCACCTCATCTCTTTATCAGTCTGTATTTATCCGTGTGCAGTGACATAACACAGCCCCATGTCTGGTTCCAGCGTTCCCTTTTATCCAGGGGTACAGCTGTATAAGCACGTATGTAAGTCTGGAATGTGTGTGTGTGTGTCTGTGTGTGTGTGTGTGTGAGACAGAGGCACTTCTTCCAAAAATCAAGTTCGAACAAATTTGAAGAGACACATAATTCATTGATTGGAATTCGATTGCCCCCTCCCACAGCATATTACTTACACATGAATCTTCCTGTTTTATCAGTGTTGTCATTTTTATGAGCTTGAGCCTGAGTGTGCTGATCAGTAGGCTGTAGGATGAGAATGTACACTGGACGTAGCTCCGCACATCTGCGGGGTCTCTGCCGCCTCATTTGAGTGGCTAGCTAACAGGTAAGTCCGCAGATGTGCTGTCGTGGTGTCAGACAGATGATTCATACAAAGTCGGTCTGTGCCACTTCTACAACACTTACACAGTGGAAATAATTCAATTAATTTCTTTCTGTGCAGTGTATAGTATAGTAATGTCTGAACTAGATTCCCTGTGCATCAACATAAAGCTGTAGATAACATGTATGAAGTCCAGTTTGGCCACTTCTGCATCGTTTGAGGGAAAAACTGATAGATTCAGTTCAGAAGATTTTCATGACATCGAACAACATTTGTAAAAGCTTTGGTGCTTTTATGCAAATATGAACGGCACTAGGGCTAATTAATGAACGAGTGCTTTGCTGCAGATAAAGTGTGTGTGTTTGTGTGAATGTGTGTGTGTGTGTGTGGAGTAATATCCACCAGAGATAACTGTGGTGTGAAGCACCTCACTGATCCTGAGTGTCGCCTGAGGGATTTACCTAATCTAGCCATCTATCACACCAAAGCTTCATCTCACCTGTGTGTGTGTGGGTGTGGGTGTGGGTGTGTGTGTGTGTGTGTGTGTGTGTGGGGGTGTGCTGGAGTGTGCATGGAGGATGTACTGAGTGAAATATCTATTTATCTGCAGTACTCACTCAGTGGTTCCTGTTGCCTGTGTGCATATGAATATGTGTAAATGATAAAGATACAAATAAAGACAATGCAGAGACAGATCTCTGCATCTCTTTAATTTGCTTTGGATATTTTTGAGACACACGTTAACATTATTCACTCTCTATCACCTAACTCTGATCTCTAACCTTCTGTAGACGAGCTTGATTTTGCTGGCTTCTTCCCACCTTTGTGAAATGCACTTTAGTTTGTAGGAATATAATACTTCTGTCGTTTCCTCTTACACTGAGGTGCAGCAGCCCATAACACTCTACTCCATTTGACATTTTCACTTAAAGTGCGCCGGTTTTACACATGAAAGTCAGTTTCCAGGTCATTGGGAGCACTAGTTAGAGAGCTGAGCAAAGTCTTACCTTCGGTGATGTAACTTGAAGAATCTCATCTCTGTTTGAGTCTTGCGGCTCAAGGCTGCATTAGCCGCTGCTACACACTCCAGTCTCCAACTGAACTGTCAGTGGTTGAGTTGCATTGTGGGTAATGTAGGCGCTGGGGTTAATAAGGGAAAAGACTGTGGAATGAAAAAAGGAAAAACAATCAGAGATATCTTTGCTGTTTAAATCAAAATGCAAAACAATTATTAAAACTAACACTAAAATTTGTGTAACTTAACCAAACTGCAGCAGTGAGTCTCTCCATAGTCCACAGACAGCAGGGATCAGGAGTAATATCCACAGGCTAACAGACACTGAGTCTACTGTCTGACAGCATACAGCTACAGTAAGCCCCGAGGGGAAACCTTGATTCAGTCACTCACCTGCACTGCTGCACTGCCTAAAGCTAAACGTTGTCACGCAGTGAGTCTCATGTGAGGCTGTCACACTATTTACTACACTAATACTTATTTAAATGTCTGGCAGTTAGTTTGGTAAAAGGCAGGTAGGCAGGAGAAGGTGGAAGCTGTGTTAGACAGTGTTAGTGTGCCGGTATATGGCAGTTTCCTGGAGGCAGAACGTACCAGCGTAAGCTCAGTCCATACGGAAAACAGTAGACGGTTTTCTTTCCTTCAGTTTTGGCCTGAACTTTCTGTGATTCGACTGTTAAAACTATCACCAAAGCCTTAGCTACTGTCCAAACCTCTCTCATCTCTGGCAAATTCTCTTCAAGTGAGGATATTTTTCGATAAAGAAATAAAATCTCACGTCCTTTCTAACTCTGTCTGCATCCATTTGCATTCCAGAGGAACATTTTTTTGTATGTGTGTGTGTGTGTATAAAACCTGATATGTTTTGTAGAAGAAATATCAGATAACTGCACACAGTCGTGGAGAAACAAACCTTTCTTCATGAACTTTTGTGGCAAACTCTCACTTCAAAGCAGCAGAAGGATGAAGGTGAACCGAACTTGTGTCTTTCCCAAGTCAACCCATTAAGTTGTTTACCTCATCAAGCCTTGACTTATCCTGAGAATAACTGGCCTGCTGCAGTTAATAGCTGTACAAAAAGAGGTTACATGCAGTTTTTTTCTGAATACAGGGAATCCTTTGTTTATACAGTAGTTTAATTAAGTGTTTAGGGAATATACTGTAGCACTGTACAATAATGTTTTGTCCTCCTGTTGAAATAGCCAGAGTGGTCCACCGTTCCTTGATCCTTGTTATCACAGTCCGCAGAGAATTCCCTTCAGCGGGTTCAGTGGAGGGTTGTAGCTTTACACAAGTTAAACACGACCTCAGAGTTTGTCGGTAGTCTTGCTTTCAGTTAGGAGATTTAGTACATCAAATCCTGTCCTGAAATATCATATTATCTGCATTTTATAATAATCATAAGAAGAAGAATAGTGGTTTTAAAGGTTGTTTATGGGATATTTTACAGATAAAATATTTTATTCAACAGATTTTTTTACAGTTTTATGTCTGTCATAGAAAATTAGTTTTAACTCTGATAATTTCCTGTGAATAGGTCTGTGGCTGTTGTGCATATCTGCTGTTACTGCTGATGTATTTTAACCTTTTCACCACTGCCAGGGACTTTTCAAGTGGAATGACTTCTAGAAACAATGAGGCTTTGTTAATTCTCATTAACTGATGCTTATCTTCATCTGACCTTCACATTCACATTTTAGTCATTTCAGCTGATTCTTTTATACCGATGCCGACATGGGATCAGTCAAGGACACACAGCGGCAAATGTCTTGTACTTTATCTTTCTTGTATCTCGGCTTCGCTTTAATCTGGGAATCAGGATGGACAGAGGGCATCCACTAACCGCTTATCTCTCTGCTGTATTTTGTGTGTTCAACTGTGTGTATATGTCTGTGTACATTTCTGTGTGTGTGTGTGTGTGTGTGTGTGGGTACGTCCTTCTCTTTGCCTGTTTTGTGTGTGTGCATTTGTCTTTATGTGTATGTGTGTTTTTGGTTAGAAGCTCTGCGGGGGGTAACCATGGTGGAGCTGGTGAAGAAAGAAGGCAGCACACTTGGCCTCACCATCTCAGGAGGAACTGACAAGGATGGGAAACCACGGGTATCGAACCTGCGACCTGGAGGACTGGCGGCCAGGTGGGTGACTCACTCATGAATGAAAAAAGAAACTGGTCTTAAAGGAAAACTGCCACATTTTCAAAGCAACGTACATCTGATTGTTATAATACGACTGTGATTAAACCCAGTGTCCTCTACACTTTTACATGCCTTCGTCCCTTTTCTGTGCAGGAGCGATCAGCTAAACGTTGGCGACTACATCAAGTCGGTGAACGGCATCAATCTGACCAAACTGCGGCATGAAGAGATCATCAGCTTACTGAAGAACGTAGGGGAGAGAGTTCTGCTGGAGGTGGAGTATGAACTGCCCCCTACAGGTACACGTTAGTTCAATATCACATACTGTTGTGTGGTTTATAGAGTCATGAAGCGATGGCTCCGGCAGGGCTGCGTCCAGTCCAACATTATTTCTGTGTGAAAAGGGCAAACCTGTTCAGAGCCAGTTCTGCAAAACATTTTTAGATTTTTACAGTGTCTGTGCATGGTGACTGTGGTAAGTTATGGTGAGTCCAACTTAACACGTGGTTGAGGATAGGAAAAAGGTGGTAATTACAGTTATTAAAAAGACACATTAATTGCAGGCCCCCCACCCAAACCTCCACACCTGTACTATTATGTGGTTTGGCTCTGAACTTGGGCTCTTGGATGTAGATCGGGAGATGCAGAATCATCATCGTAGTGTGAATGCAGTTCTCAGGGTTCTGGGCTGAAAACATGCAGCCGTCTCATTCATTTCAGGCAGACGGCTGTTGGTGCAGCTGGGATCCTGGTGCACAGGGCTGCAGCAGAAAAAAAAATCCATCCTGTCACTCTGTAACTCTGCTTTTTCCCTGGCGATCGCAAGAATAAAACGACTCTCGCAGTGAAATTTCTAAATAATCTTTGTCATAGTGTCATGAAGTGCTGAACATTGTTTTCTCATGTGAAAAGCTATAAACCCACAGATCTATCACTCGAATGGCACTATTTCATTGTATCCCCAATACCTGCTGAATCAACATGCCCACTCTAATGGATCCCCTGTTTTTATTGTCAGCCATTGTCAGTCTGCACACCTGGTAATACAGAGAGTCCACATCAGTCTGAATCTGACTGATCTAAATATGTGACATTATTTTATCATATGCAATTTAACAATTTAAGATGATGGAATTTGTGGTTATTAGCTAGAGTAACAACAATTAAGGAAAACTCACTGCATATGAAATCTTTATGCTCCATTGGCATGATCTAAAATTCGATGAATGTGAACAGACCTTCATTTCTGTTTGATTATAGCAGCAACAGCAGGAAAGTATTTTAGAAAATGCTACAATAAAAACTTAACAGCAAGAGTATAAATGACTTTTCTCTCTCTTTCACTAATAAATTCTCTCTCTCCTTCTCTCTCTCTCTCTCTCTCTCTCATTCTTTCTTTCTCGCTTCTTAAAGCACCAGACAGCACCTCAGGGGTTATATCAAAGACAATCGACATCTGTTTGCACAAAGAGGGGAATAGCTTTGGTTTCGTCATGAGAGGTAACCATCAGTAAAATAAACCAATTACTGTATGTTTGGAGGACTATGTGAATAGTTATAATTGACACTAAAGAGACTGTTGTCACTCTTTCCTGTCTTGTAAAAATAGCGACATTACATCATTTCTTTGTGCTGGTTACTGAAATAAATAAATAAATAAAATGAGGCTGCAAAAGTAGGAAAAAGATCAAGGAGAAATATGAAGTTGCAGTCTGTGTTTTTCTGATGCCATTTGTCCAGCACGCCACACTCGAACGACTAATGATTAGCAGGAAGTTTATGGTGATTTAAAGGCTTCATTCCATTAAGCACAAACTGTATAAATTTCTGCTGACCATTTCTAAAGCACACTTTGTAGGTTCAGATTGATTTCCTGCGTTCCGGGCAGCCATCAATTACAATGTTTAGTGTGAAAATTAACTTGTGGGGTCTTGATGCCTGTTGAAATAAAGTAGCCCGTTACTGAGAGCGATTTTGTCAGCGTTGTGTTTTTGCAGAACAGTAAAATTCTTAGGGGGTAAAAGCAGAAGCATGTTTTTAAGTTTTTGTAATATTAAAATGGAGGATGTGAGTCCAGAGTTTAGTGTGATCTGCTTTGCCCTGCTCTTCTTTACAGGTGGTACGCAGGAGGACTGGCACAAGTCGCGCCCCCTAGTGGTCACCTATGTCAGGCCAGGAGGCCCTGCAGACAGGTAGCTCTCTGACTTCTCACTCATGCAAACGTAAACTCAGTGACACAGCACAGACTCTGCTTACACAGAGACACAGCCGTATACACACAAATACAGTTAAACTGAAACGTATCCGCGCAAATATACAAACACACACAGAGTCAGAGAGATACAGGGCTTATCTTAGGGTGAAAAGCCCAATGAATTCCCAAAAAAGGGATGTCTAGGAAAAATAAAAGCCAGATGAACAGCAGCCTCCATCTACCAGCAGCACAATTCAACCGGCTCCAGTCAGGAGTCGGGGAGATTTGTCTGTGCCTTCATGCAAATAAACCCCAAGGATAACAGTGTCACTCCCTGTGACCGTCACTGGTTTGTTGATAGTTATGTGTTACTCATAGCTGCAGCGGCATGAATCACCTCATATCCTTTTAATGTTGTCATCATGTGTCTGTCTCAGCCTTCATGTTTAAGTAATAATCTGTGACATTTTCATATAAATGTCAGCTTTGCGACTGTTTAAATGATGTAATGCAACAGTGATTGAACCATCTGCAGATCCAAGCAATATGAATTCTCACAAATTCACAGTATTTGAAATCCTCCTGGGAAAAACAACCTCCTGCAAAGAAAATAACGTGTTTTACGTTTCCAGCAGCAACCACAGACACTCAGACCCCATATTCTACCTAAGACATACATTTCCACATTTATATTGATAACAACAGATATAATGATAAAATATTTTAAGACATCAGAACACTATATTTTCCCCTTCATTACTGTGTAGCCAGTTACAAATTCTGCACTGGACTTTGGACTTTGGACTAACATCTGGTTAGGTATCAGTGTCTGTCGTGGCAATTCTCAGTTGTGAGTATTGTGATGAGAAGGGGGATGAAAACAGCCAAGGTTTTGTTTTCTGCAGGAAGGAAAGATTTCAGTCAGGCTTCAGTGAGGCTTCGATCCCATGGGGAGCGTTTATACACACAAGCTCGCCCACGCAGGGGGAACTAAGTAAAATGTAATGCAGTTAAAATTTAACACAAACATTCAGATAAAGAGAGTGTTAACATGTTCTGCTATAAAGTACTAAAAATCTTTGGATTTAGAAACTTTAATTTGCACTAAATAAAAAGTACTTTATTGATATTATGGTTACAGACAACACAGATGTGTTTTTACATTAAACTAAGCAGAACCCTGAGCACAATGTTTTGGAAGAATAGTGTTCATCCCCTCAGGAGGGTTGAGCAGCCCTCACTGTTGGAGGCTCGTGGTGAAATGAAACCTCGCCGAGACACTTGATGTGGATGATTTTTCCTTTAATTCTCACCCATCTGTGTTAACATCACAATAAACTCGCTGCTTAGTCGGATTTTCAACTGCAGCTTGACTCAGTTGTTACTGCAATTTTACTCCAGCTAAGACAGGAAAAGATGACAAAAATAAAGTGTAAACCTCTTCTCTGATCACTTAGCAGCTTCAATCAGTGGATGCTAGACTTTAGAGCTGTGAGATGCTATTTTTATTCTAGTGGCAGCTATCTGTGGAAAAAAAAAATCTCTGACACTATCTTTAGGGCTTGTAAAACAGACTGTTTCACTGTAATTCAGTTTATGTTTTAGTCTAAATCAATTGCAGATCTACCAAAGTTACTGATTTAACATTGTTTAACATCACCTATGGCTTTATTAGTTGGTCAGCCTGTATATTAACCTATAGATGCATCAGTATGCAGTAAATGAGCACACACAAAGCAAACGTTCATACACAGATTGAGTAAACCTCCACAGGTTCACATACAGATTGACAGACTGGGACAAGACCAAGATTAAATTCAATCTTACTATTGAGTTATTCTGCCCTGAAGCTCGTCTAACACCACTCTAAAGAAAATCATCCTGAAAATTTGGGTCAGTCCAGGGGAAACGAATGAGATATTCATGCTGCTTTATATCCCATTCATATGCCAATTGGAGAAAACTTAATCCACAGCACCATAGAGTCCCAGAAGTGCCTACATTTTTAGCATTACCCAGTGGGAATTAAATTTAAAGCGAGGGAGCCATGCTGTTTTTCTCAGGACCACAATGAAACCGCTTTCGCTGCATCGCTATTTGAACAGAAAGAGAGACAGAGAGAGGGAGAGAGAGAGAGAGAGAGAGAGTCCTGAGGCCTAAAAGCAAGCTTAATGTCAGTGTCGTTATAAAGCCACTTTGCACCAAGATTCATAAAACTGACCGAAATGTTTTGATCATGTTGACCTTTCAGTCACCTGTTTTCCAGTTGAATCTGAGGCTGAAACCTTTTTGGGTTTTTTTGTTTTAATCAAACTTTTTAATCAGACGTTTCTTTGACTCCAGATGTTTCCTCTGAAACGTCAAATCTTAAGATATTTCTATCACATGACCTAATTCCTGCTGTGATAAAGCCTTTTGGTCTCAGCTTTAGCTTGCGTCATGTTGTTAAAAAGCTTCAGGGCTATTAACGTCATACTTTACAACTTCTGGCTGGTATGATGACAGCTCTGTGTTACTCACACTCGGGCATCATGCATAAAGCATCTATCGGCTCTCTAATGCGGTCCTCTGCATGAAAAATTCAAAGAGCTGCATTTCCACTTTTGGGGGAAATAAATTATTGCCTGAAATACATCATTGAGTGCCTCTAAAATATCAAGTATCCAGTCTGTAAATATGTTTTTGTCAAGCAAGGAAAGCAACAGGAACAGCCAACACCCAACCGATCTTGATCTAAATGGACTGAAGGTAGGAAGGAGTGGTGAAAAAGAAGTTTGTACAGAAGAGAATGAATTGATGAGTTGTGGGTTAACAGAAGGTGTAAGGAAGAATGGGAGAGAGGAAACAGGAGGTAAAAGATGAATACAGTTCCAATCCTTTGACTGTGGACCAACAGTGTCTGATTGTTTCTTCTCTGGTGGTTTGTCTCAGTGTTTTTGGGTTCACTATGTTTCTGTGTTCTCTTCTATAATCTTAGTTTGTGTTTGTGTGTGTGTTTTGTTTTGTTTTCCAGAGAGGGAACGCTGCGTCCCGGTGATCGTCTCCTCAGTGTGGACGGCGTGCCGCTGCACAATGCCAACCACAGCGACGCCCTCATCGTGTTGTCTCAGTGCGGCCAGGAAGCCTTGTTCCAAATAGAGTACGACGTCACTATTATGGGTGAGAGACCACACACACACACATGCACGCACACACACACACACACACAGACCAGACTCAGACATCAAACCTTGGGGCCAAAGTTTCTAGACTTCTCTAAAATGCCACTAAAATTAAAAAATGGATTGTTTTGTCGATGTGTTGGCATTTTCTGCCGCCTCAGGCTGAGCGCTTCCTTTTTTCTGGGTAAAACTGCTCAATTTAACTCACCCAGAATGCATTGCAAAGAGTCTCTGCTCATCACATCGACTCGTTTTATACTTTCAAGGGCACTTTTGGCTCAAGCTCATCTGCCAGGCTGCGTAATGTTGGTGATAAAGGGAATGAAAGGTGCTCTGCTGTTTCATTGTTGTCAGTTTGTGTGCACTGGAGCATCAGCTCAGCAAAGAGCAAAATGATCTAAATTAAAATAATTTTTTTCTCTGATCAGACACAGTAACGAACGCGTCCGGTCCACTATTGGTGGAAATTGCAAAGGCGCCAGGAGCAACACTGGGTATCACGCTGACGTCGGCCAGTCATCGAAACAAGCAGGTCATTGTCATCGACCGGGTTAAACCTGGCAGCGTGGTGGACAGGTACACACTCACACTCTCACACAACAATACACTTGCACTTTGACCCTGGTTGAATCTCTGTGAGTATGGGGTTGTAACTATAAGGTTAAACAGCAGTGAGTGCATTATGGACTGTCTGTCGCCCTGGGTTCTGCCTCTCAGGCGACACGAAGGCTGATCTAAACCTCTAATTGGTGAAAGTTATTGGGGCCCCACACAGGCTGAGGAGAAGGCGTACTGTTTTCACCACTGACAATATGTAATTATAATATTCTCCTAAAACCATATTGGAATTAAACACTGAACAGAGATAAGGCAGTGAGAGGACAGTGCTCATTTTAGTGAAGATGTGACTATAACGTATACAATAAATATAATACAATGAAACTAAATAGGTCAGTGCATTAACAATACAGCAATCTGCATGGCTTTTCAGTTTTTTTGTTAGGCCATAATTACAGAAAGCACAATAATAAAGGCAATGATAATATGTTAAATGTTGAATATCGTGAATGCGTACATTCAGAGTTTTGGTTGAAGAACCTCTGGCTTAATTGTGTAACCTCCAGCTTCCTAAGCCAAAGCGAAGTTGTTGGGTTACAGATGTGCAGTGATTGCACAGATGCACAGCATATTTCCTGTCTGTAAGACACACACACACACAGGCAGTGTCCAGCCCTATAACTAACACAGACAGTAGGAGACAGGATATTGCCCTGAGCCTCAGTCTGGCTCTAAAATATACAGGGAGCGCTTGAACTTTGTGTCAGGGCTGAATGGAGCACTAAAATAACCTCAGCCAACTGAACAGGTTGACTGTTGAAGCCCACATTCTGACACCGTTCATTCCTACATGGCTGGAAATTCATTTTTTAAAATCTGGACCACAGTATGAAGAGCAGAGGCACCAGGCTCACCAGCTCCTCGGTATTCTGATGTGAGCTAATCAGGCTAACGTGTAGCTCACATGCTATTTTCAAACGGAAGAAAATTCTGGTATTTCTGATACAGCTGTTCTTCCTGTCTCTGTGTTTCACCAGATGTGGAGCGTTGCATGCTGGGGATCACCTGCTGTCCATAGACGGGACATCAACAGAACACTGTACAGTCCTGGAGGCAACACAGCTATTAGCGAGCACAACAGAACTGGTCAAACTGGAAATACTCCCTTCCCATCAAACCAGGCTAACTGGGAAACAGCACGACACAGGTGGGTCTGGTTCAAAGCTCACTGTCACCGTCACACGGATTAAGCATGACACAGAGCAGGTCACTTTAAGCCAAGTTAAAGTTACATTATTACCCAGTTGATGTGATTTGTGTGAAAACTCTCACACCGTCTTCTCACAGTCGTGAATTTAAATGTGGACACACAGACTCCACAGACTTTTACATTTGGAACGTTAATGCTATCTCCAGGACTTCAGGCTTCTTTCATGTGCACTTTCATCATGAGCCCTGATTATAAACTGGGTCCTTGGGAGATCCAGCATCTGTGTTTTTGTTAAAATCAAATCGAGATATTTTGCTTTGATTTATCTGAGTGAAAAATCCCTTCAGTTTTAGTGAATTGTGTGTTTGGTCTGTATTATAACACAGTGTAATGAATGGAGGCCACAGACCCATGAAAACTACATGATAGCTGTAACGTAGAGGTTTTACTGCCATGGATCTCCGCTCTGTGTGTCAGTGTGTCTTATACCTGAGTGGGTGTGAATGGACATGATACTGTTTTGTTTTAGCTGCAAGAGGTGAAAATAAGACATTTAATTATTTCTATAAATTAGATTTTGAAGCATATAAACAAAACATTTTTGGAATTAGTTTCTATAACTTTACATTTATTCTTAGGACATTATTTTTATTACTGTTTTTGAAAGTGGCTGCTTGTTAATTGATTTGCTGCCAGTGTTGCTGTCCTCTCACTGTTCTGTTCAAGTCAAACCACGTATTGGATCAGGTCTATTTATGCAAGTCAGATGTGGGAGGGTTTTCCAGTGGTCCGATTCTGATCAGGTCCAACTTTGTACTTTGTACGATTATACTGCTGAGGGAGGAAGATTTCATATTGTTCACGCATGTGGACACAGTGTGGACACCTGGTGTTTTTCAAATTTAGCTGGCTTGGCACGTACGCAGTGAAACCTACTGTTAATCATCTGTTACACTGAATAACTTTGTTATTCTATAACCTGTTACAGTGAATATGTAAGTGAATATTGTTACCTTTAGCTGGCAGTGTTTGCAGTGATCAGCACAACAAATGCTCACACTGGAGGAGGACAAAGGACCAAGGCAGTAGAGGTAATAGTGTTAAATCTCCATGTCGTCATCCCTTCCTCAGCAGTCATTTTGGATAAACACAACACACAACACAGAATTAGGGCAAAGTAAAAAAAGAAAAAAAAAAAAACTCAACCAAGATATTGTTATGATTCTGCCCCAATTAAGTCGCCCCCACATTTAGCAGATCAACGAGAAAAAAATCCCACTTATCCCAATGTCATTATACCCGCTGTCTTATCTCGCGGAACGCCGATTGAGGAATATTTTGGCTGCGACGGCAACTTTGTGCTTAATTAGTTGAAGGAGTGTTTCTTCACCCGTAGCCAAGCGGCGGCTTTTCATCCGCGGCAGAATTAGTGCCAGTGGATTTACAGGGGAAATGCTGATTCCAACGGCTGCTTTATTATCCCAGGTTAATGCTGCACAGCTGAGGGGTTTAAGTATGACAAGTGTATACACACACACACACACACTCATACAATGACACAGTGTACACACCCAGAAACACATGCCTGTATGCAGCGGGTTCAGAGGTTCACACGCATGTAGAACCAGTTAGTATTAACTTCAGTCAGACTGACATGAATTAATTTACTTTCTTTTTCTCTCAGTCACACACACTTTTTACCTTTTTTCTGGTTGTTCAAAAATCTGTTCGTGTTTTTTATTGTTGAATCTTTCTTTGACCTGATTAGAGACTCGAGAGAGGAAGAGAAAGACAGGATTAAAGAAAAGGCTGAAAGACGGAATGAAAACTAGAAATTCTAGACTTTAATTAGGCTAAAACCTCTAGTTGAGGCTACTTTCTATAGAATTTGTCTGGGGTGGGAGTTTCGGCTCAGCGTGAAAAGGACAGGAGGAGAGAAAGTTGAAAAGAGAAGTGACGAATGAATGAGAAATAGAGTGACAGGGAGTGCAAAGGCAGGATGGTATTTAATTAAAGTCATTACACCTCTTTTACAGCTGTCAGAAGCTGCTTACACCCTGCCACCTCCTCCTCCCTCCTGTCCTTCTCCCCTTTTCTCCTAATTTCTTCTCCTTTGATCTACCAATCTCCTCTCCTGCCATCCTTTCTTCTATGCACTAAATACACATTTCCTCCCCCAAATATTCCTCCTTCTCATCTTGTCTCCCTTCATTTTCTTTTTTTGTTCTCCTCTTCCCTCTTCGTCTCTCCCACCTTTCCATCCTATTTTATTCTATTTGTAGTTGTAAAAACCTATAAAGATGATTTTAATAAAGTCCTTGAAGTTACACATATGAACAGACACACACACACACACACACTCCAGAAAGGTCGCCATCTCATCTCGTATCTCCTTCATTTGCCTCCATGAAGCCAAATTCATTCTTGCCTTCCTCTAATCATGACTGTGCGCCCGCCTCTGTGCGTGCGTATGTGTGTGTATTTGTGTGTGTGCGTGTTAGGAAGTGAACACAGCTCATTAGGATACTGATGGCCTCGCAGCAGACCTTGCGGCCGGCTCACCACTGCTTTATTAATAGATGCTGATTAAAGGTTCTGTGTTTTGCAGCGAGTGTGTGTGTGTGTTTGACTTTGATTTTGTTTCAGTGAGTGCTGTTGCAGCACAGATCAGTGCTGGTTAGTCTGGACATAAGTGCACATACATACAATTCATGTATGTAAGGTGTGTAAATGAGCATAGGTGAGTATGTGTAGTGTCTTTTTTCGTGTGTGCCTTGCTTGTGTGAATCTATCTGTTTTACCGCAGCCATTTCCTGTCAGCAGATCCATCTCTTCTCTGTGTTTCACTGCACTTAATGACTTTATTTTCACTCAGGGGGGATTAGATAGGAAAACGTTCTCACATTTCTCAGATCTCACTCTGAGGCAGCCCAACACGTCTGCTCCTCAGACCTCCCGCCAACAGATCGGTTGAGATAAGACGACTCGCACGTCTGCCGGATAGATGTGGCAGCACAGGGCAGCGTAAGATCACCGTGAGAGCTCAGATGAGTGTGCGTCGTGAGGACTTACACATGGAGCTGTGTAGGCTGTCAGACTTTAGCCTTGACTGTATTCTCATTCTCTCAGCGGGAATTTCCCCAGATGAGGTTTTCCCCAACATCTAAGGAAACGATTCTATTGGCACAGTCCACCCAGCATGTCTGTGTTTTTAATCAGAGTTGTGCTTTGTAGCCACTGTGTTGTAGGTGTAATTAACTGACAACAACAGTCATTTTAATGGAAAAGGGCTTGTGGGGGACAGAAATATGTTGTCGCACTCACATCCAGGGGAACTTACCTCCCAGCTGGTTGAAAAAAAGCCAGTCCAAAGCTCAACTGTTCATTTTAGGGTTTGACCTAAAGTTAGATGTATGATGAGGTTAAGGTCGGGGTAAGAGAGGTCAGCCCTGCGTTCTCACGAGTAACAAAATCACATATGTGTGTTCCAGTGAAGGTTCAGAAGTCGGACCACCCCCACTCCTGGGACCCCTGTGTAAACTACTGTCACCCTCCAAACTCCACTCTCTGCAACACAAGCTCCACCCTCAACAAGTCGTGGACCGCCTCAAATAATAACACCATCAACAGCCTCGACTACTGCAAGTGTAAGAGAACAAACAGCGTAGACAGTCGGTATAAAAACATAATTAATGTGACGGAAAGTTTCTGGCAGTTTATTACATTTTCATGCTAGTTGGTGAGACAGGGGCACGCAGGTGACTTCTCATCTACAGACACTTACTGTTGTTATATCCAAATATTCACCTCAGACTGAATATGCTTGCTGGTAGAAACAGGTACATTTCTAATGACTACTGAACAAATGCTGTGCTAATGGTTTACATAGCATTAGAATAAGGTTGCTACAGTAAGCTGAGGAGGTAGGAATCATTTCACACAGTTTCAGGTGCAGTTATCACCTGATGTGAAAAACACATTAAAAACAAAATTAAGTTTTGCTGGACATGTTTGTGTTTGTTCCTCACTTTCCCTCTGTGATTATTCTGTGCTTTATGTTTTGATTGTTCTTTTTTCCCTTTTTGCTTTCTCTCCCACCTATAACTGTACTCTTTTATCTCTAACCCGTTTTCTTTTTCTGTCTCCTCGGTTTTAATTAATTCTTCAATCCCAGTTTTCTTGTCCTTGCATTTCAGTGCGAGAACTCCGGGCATCACCTTTCTTTTCTCTCTCTTCCCTGCAGCTCTGGTATCTGCCAGTTTCTCTCCCTGCTCTACGACCACGTCGGGCCCCAGTAGTCAGAGCTCCAGCACCTTGCCCAGGCCTACTGTTCCCATGAGTCCACGTAACTCATTGCTCAAACGAAGGCAGAGAAAGAAAGAGCACAAAAGCTCCTGTAAGCTCCATATACCTGTGTGACTGTCTGTACAATGAAGTAATTTGTCTGAAGGGATATGAATATTCAAAAGATCCAACTCACGTGTGAATCTTTGTGCGTTTAGTGTCCCTGGCGTCCAGTTCGGTGGGTCCGGGTGGTCAGGTTGTTCACGTAGAGACCAGTGAGGTCGTCTTAACAGGCGACCCACTTAACGGCTTCGGTGTCCAGCTGCAGGGAGGAATATTCGCCACTGAAACACTGTCTGCGCCCCCACTCATCCGATTCATAGAGCCCGACAGCTCTGCAGAGAGGTGAACACACACACATTCACTCAGTCACACGCACACACATGCATGTTTGTGTTTTAAAAAAACTGTCCGACATGTTTATATTGTTTTCCAATGTGCCTTTTCTTTGAGGGATAGCATTAAGGACAACAGCAGTGTAGAACCTTAAGCGAAGCAGAATTTGGCCAAAGGTCAGAGATCGCTGTGTGCACAATGACGTTCCGGTACATTACCATCAGGTTACGTTAGAAACAGGCAGGTTCCCTGGTCTCCCTGAAGAGAAAAGATGTAACTTAGGTGAGACTGAAGATGAAGTCAATTTCATGTTTCATTGCTCATTATACGATGATTTAAGGGCCACACCGCTGAGTGAAATGTCCTTATTTTCTGATGGGTTTGTCCGAATGAATGATGGTAAGAAACTTGAGCTGTGTTTCAGGAAGGAAACCTTTTGTGTGGTTGATTCTATTTGTAGAGCACTGGCACTACAAAAATCTGTGACTCGCTCAAGAGTAAAAAAAAAAAAAAAAAAAGTACAGATAAATGTACTGACAATAAAATAATCAAGAATGAAAAGTACTTTTAAAAGTTTCTTACTCATGCTTGAACACATACTTTTTTACTTTTGAAGTGAGCAATAAATAACTGCGTCACTGTGTCGTAACATGTGGGCGTGCTGTTTAAAGGGTTGTAACAGGATGTTTGTATTTGTGTGATTAAACAAGCTGTTGTAGTACACACACTAACAGCTCTGTGTGTGTTTGTGTGAGCGGACATGTGCTAACTTTAAAGCTGCATTAGCAGCTTTACTTAGCTTTCCTATGTGTGTGTGTGTGTGAATGTTAGTGTTTGTGTGCGTGGGTGTGTGTGAGACTGATGGTGGCGGGGCACTAACAGCTCTGCCTGGCTCTGTGTTGTGTGTGGGCGTATGAAAGTTTTTAGGCATTTCTATACGTGAGTGTGGGTGGGGTTTTCCCAACATCGATGTGCAAGTGTGTGTATGTTCACAATCCTCTGTTTGCATCTCTTGTTACCCTTCAGCTCATGTATTCACAAGTTCATTTAAGTCTCTGTATGAATTCTCAGTTGTGTCTGCATCGCGTGTGTGTGTGTGTGTGGCTACTGATTGATGTTCTCGTCGTATTAACAGCTTCTCTAAGTGCTGGGTGTGTTTCTGCACCCCGAGGCCACACTCCCTTCTCCATTAGCGCCCACGCTAACACCACTAATTAGCTAGCTTCCCCTCACCCACGTTGGAGGAATCGATAAGTACCTTCCTCTCTGCCTGACAGCATGAATCCAAATAATCCCCTTCACACCACCCTGAATTATACTTAACCACAATTTACCATCTTTAAAACCATAAGACCAGCTGCACGAGACAGTTTTAACCTGAAGATGTGAACAATTAAACTAGGAGGTCACACGCTGATAAGTCAAAGCAGACTGCCAAGGAGCGATGCAACCACAAGACAGGCAAGAAACGGTGCAGTGGACAGTTAATATGGTATGGTCAAACAGCTGCTGGAAGACGGATATTTCTTGAACCAAGTGACGCTTGACGTATTTAACTTTTGATGCCAAATTTACAAGAAGACATAAGCAATAAAGAACCAGCTGTGGGCATTGCTTCACAAATTACCCAGTGTTTCTCTCGGCAGGGCACAGCTAAAGTATCAGATTTTTTAAGGGAGATTGGCAACTAAGTGCTTCTGTAGCCATATGGTAAATTATGGCTACTCAGGGATGCTGAAGGAGCAGTGTGCAAGTCGGGATTCAGAGACAGGCCACCAGACTTTTACTACACCCCCAGCTACATCCTCATTCTGATTCAGCGTATGCATTAGCTCTGGAGTGTGGACAACACCAAGGTGGTAAAATATAAGCAGTAATTAGACCAATGCATTATATATAATGATTTTAGTATGTTGCTAGTTAAATTGGAGGCATTGCATAAAGTGCTTATTGAGGCTGGATTATGAAAACTACACATATCTAATATAAACACCCTACATCTATAAACATTATGAAGGTATATGTTATAATTATTTGGTTTTGAGAGGGTTTTATCTCTCAGACTGAACTGAAAGGCAAGATAAAGATGGATGGAAGGCAAAAGGGAGGAATAAAGAGCAAAGAAATGAATACAGATGGCATGGAGGAATAATGGAACGAGAGTCTATAGATTGCACAAAAAGAAAGAATGGAAACCTGAGGAAAGCGGTGCAGAAAGATATTAACTGTTAACTTCTGAACCAACATGCTGAGTAGATCCTAATGAAGATGTCTGACTGTGTATTAACACAGGTCACCTACTCCCGGCTTAATGGATGATACATCACTTGTGTGTGTGTGTCACATTCAGACAAAGGAATTCCTAATTGCCCTGCAAATTAAAAGGGCAGTGACTGCAAGAAGGTGAGGCCAAGTCAAAGTCAGACAAGCCACTTCATCTTCATTTTCCCCTGTCAGAAGTCTCCTTAGTGTGGAAGGAGGCACTTGCTGTAATCTTATAGTAACACGGCTCTTTGTTTAGTTCACTGCACCAATTCTAAACCACAGTCATGACTTTTGAACCGTGAAACATACAGAAAATGTGTTCCTTCCCTAGTAAGGCAGACTGCTGCTAGAGTCAGATATTAGCTGCTATATTGTAGAGCTGAAACACTCACTCTGTAGTCGACCCATAGCCAGGTAGAGAAATATGGGATTTTAAAACAATTTGTCCCTCTCTCATTTCTCTGATAAATAACAGAAGTCAAACTCAAACAAGTCAGACAACTCGTCCTATTGGATACTGTAGGCGTAGCATAGGTTTACATCACTGAATTGCCACCACGCTATAATCTCCCTGCCTGGATCATGATAGGATTTGTCGGTGGTGTCGCTTTCAGGTCATCGAAAGCGAGGTCAAAGTTGAAAACGTTTGAACTTTGAGTGCCGCCTTGCACTGTTGCAACGTTCAGCACCTCAGCCAAACTTAAAATGCAAAAATTTGGCTTGCTCATGGGCAAATATGTCTCATTTATGTATCATCATCTCCAAAACCATCTTCCAAATGAATAAATTTAATTCATAAACGCAGCCACTGATAGAATAACAAGAGGACAGAAACACAGCGGTGACCCAGAACCACGATGGAACCGGATGCGTTCAGCATAAACCAAAACAAATACATTTTGATACATGAGATTTATGTATTAATTCATTTTAGTGCATTCATTGTTTTGTAGCATTCGTAATGTTGCTTTTGGCATTACTGTTTCTGTAATAGTCAGCGTTAATGTGCTTTGCTCTCACTCTGGCACTGATTTATGTAGCCGGGAGCCAGGTTTGGGGCTTTCTAAATGGCGGATGTTTTGAAAACAGAAATCTTTAATATCCAAACAGCAGCTAAAAATAATACAGTAGGATATGTAACAGCAGGAACTCCTTCTGGTGTCATGTGTCTATGTAACATGAATTAATGGAAAACAAAAAGCATCCCAGGTAGGGCACTAATGACAGTTAGTACACCTACATGTTTCCGTTTTTCCTTCCCCTTTGGGAGCATTTCCACCCTGGGGGTAATCATATCTGAACAAGCACTGAAAATAGCTACACAAACATGTTTTATTTCAGGATATAGAAAGTGACAGGATGTGGTAACATGATACTGAGGATACACGTACACACTCGAGACAGAAGTTGATGTTAGTGTCTTGATGTTTTGGTCTCATTATGCTTTAAAGAGCCTTTATGAGTCATTCAGAATGAAAATACTGGCGAAACCTCCAGGGGTTCCTTATTGAACCCCTCCATAATGACTTCACAAACCCTGACAGTCCTAGTTTCGACTAAACCTGTACCTTTCCCAAGGTCTGTTTAGTAGAGGGATACCTTCAGGGATATCATTGCCCTTGAAAAAGTTAAGGTGTTTTTATTATGTGTCTAAGAACGTGGAAGAACCCAGATTTTAAAAAGCAATCACAGCATAGCCAGAAAATTAAGTTTCATCTAACAAAACCTCATAATCTGCATGAGCAGAACATCAGAATACAGGTCCACAAGTAAGGAAACCTCGTTCAACATTTCACACAAGCCCAAGAGCACTGCAGGTTAACCATCACCAGTGTAGATGGTTTTTAATCAGCACAGACTACAATTAAAATCTTGGAAAGATGATATTAAAAGCCATTGGAGGTGGATCTGAATAAAGGAGAAACAGTTAAAATTATGTAGAATATGAAGCTACTGCACTGGCATCATGGGAGCTGACAGTAAAGCGAGTTGGGTTCAGGCCTCAAAGCACTAAGACTGTAACATATAGTTATATTTTCAGTGTCCAGCGTCTCTTACCTCACCATGGTAACTCTTGTTGTAGGTGTGGCCTGCTTCAGGTTGGAGACCGCCTCTTGTCAATCAACGGAATCCCCACGGAAGACGGGACACTGGAAGAAGCCAATCAGCTTCTCCGAGACGCGGCGCTCACCAATAAGGTCACACTGGAGATAGAATTCGACGTAGCAGGTTTGTGAGGTTAAGAAAAGCGTTACTTGTAAATATCAGAGAGTAAATATTGCAACAGCATCAACAGGTATTAGACACCTGTCAAGGTCAATTCTCTGCTCATCTATGAGGGTTTAAAACATCTCCTCAGAGTGTAATCAAAGGAAGTAGGGCAGCTGTTGTGCGTTCTTTATTAGGAAGCATTTCGCAGTTTTGTTGGAGAACAGACTGAATGTGCTGGTCAAACTCAGCTGCTTAGAGTTTTTGTGTCAGTACACTGAGGGGTGGACAGAATAATTACAGCTCTCCACAGCAGGGCATCGCCCCATCGACACGCTTTTAGCCCCATGAAGAAGTAAAACCCATACTTATGCTTTCTTCAAAGCAACGTATTACTGTCTTCAGTGCTATGTAGATGAAAAGTCACATTGAATTTCATTCTGAAATAGCTTCTGAGCTCACATGCAGCTAAAGATTTAATCAATCCAAGCATCTGGAAGGTAACTGATAGTTTGTTTTGAAGGTAATCTGCTGATTCCTAACGTTTGATTTATTTAATGGATGGGATCTATGTGAGGGAGCAGCGTGCTGTTTTTCATTACTTTTACTTTTTAACCTTTGGATGATCCCTCTGAAGGAAACCTTGGCGGGATCTCGTTCTTATTAAAGTTACATTAAGAATGAGAGAGCTTGATACAAAGCAGGCCCCTCGAACAACAGGTGTGTAATTTACAAAAGAGCCTTGATTTGTGCTGTGCAGCTCTGCAGTTACAGATCATGTCTTTTTCCTCTGTCTTGTTATTGCCTTTCATAATGTTGCATCATTTAATTAGTTAACAGGGCCAGCAAGTAATTACAAAAATTAGCATTTGTCCTATAAACAGAAAGAAGTTAGTTTTCATACGCTACCAACAAACACAAAGGTGGATGCAGCCAGTCACCAAGTGCAGCATTTTTGACTTTTACTCCTAAAGTCTTTCAAAATACTGTTTGTGCACCAGCTCTGAATGGAATTTCCACTTGTTGTAGCTGTCAGGCTACAACAACGCTGTTCATGAAATTAAATCAAAATACACAATGAAATCTGAGTGACGGATGGCTGATGGTGCAAAATGTTCATAGACAACTTTTTGAACTTGTTACTCAGACTTGCTGAGTCTTTCTGGCTCAGCTCTGAAAGAAATAAACAAACTTGTTGATCATCATGTTTGCAGTGGTAATGACTGTTACTGGCATCTTGGTAAGATACTGAAGTCGGGGGCTGTTCCAAAGTTGTTGTTAAAAAGTCTTAGGTGGTTGCTCTGCTCGCAAATTACACTTGTCATGTTTATGCCTTTATGTAGAGCTGGTTCACTGGTGGAATTAGTATTATGACTCATGAAGGCAAACAGTGAGGATTTAAAGTCGCTGTTTGCCCCGGAGAAGAATTCAGAGGAGATAAGAGCAAGAGCTAAATGCCTCATAATTACAAATGTTAAGCGGGATGAAAGGAATTATTTGTTGCTTTTTATATTAATGGCTTTTCTGCATGTGCTAAACACTGTGTTTCTGTTACAGAGTCAGTGGTGCCAAGTAGTGGCACTTTCCATGTCAAACTGCCGAAGAAGAGAGGAGTGGAGCTGGGGCTCACAATCAGTGGTAGTAACGCACACACACAGCAAACATTGTTCATATGATCTATTTTTTGTTTTGAAGGGCTGCTGGCAGAATGTTTAAATGTCAGAGACCACCCTGCAAAAACACACACACACACACAGATACATGTATTTTCCAGTGTAACCGACCCTGCGGGGAAGCTCGGCTATAAACATCAGCAGTGTTTATAAAATGGTATAGATACCAGGCCACACAGTCTGTTTTTCATTCTGGCAACACTAATCCCAAGCCACTGGCCTTACACTGTATGGGTAACAATTTGTGCAAAGCCCTGTACACGTTTGTTTCTGATCTTTTGATCTGGGGCTGTTTGTCAGGCTTTGTTCTCGGCCTCTTAGTTCCAGTTAAGGCAAATCTTAATGCTGCACCACAGTATTTTAGACAGTGGTGTGCTTCCAGCTTCGTGGCTGCAGTTTGTGGAAATCCCTTTCCTGTTTCAAAATGAGAATGCCCCTGTGCACAAAGATAGGTCCATAAAGAAATCCCCAGTTTGATGTGCTGCACGGATCACTCACCAGAACCCCATCAAACACCTTTGGGATGAATTGGAAGTCTGCCTGAGTCCTGAATCCAGGTTTCAAAATAAATAAATTCATTCATCGCATACAGTACTTCACAGTAAAGGTTTAGTTCTGCTGTCCTCACAGTGATTAACACCCTCTCACTTTGGGGAGTGGCCCACATTCAATGTTTAATTATTGTTAGTCTGAAATGTATTAACTGTATTAGCATTAAATCTCTGACAGGTAGCCTGTTGAACCTGGCCCATTTTTAAATATTTGGATTAAAAAGACATATTTACATCAGAAAGTATTACAAAGATTGAGAAGCAGCTTTATGACCAAAAATTTGCTGAACAGAAACCCCACACTGGCTGACACAATGTGAAAGATCTAACACTGTCTGGTTTCTCTAAAACCTCAGTAATTTCAGGAAAAGCAGACTATCAAGTAACTGTATCAAGTGTCACCAAATCCTCTTACCCCTGAGACTTTTTAGTTTCAACCCGCCCTGAGACTGTGGATTTCATTATTGAATTTTCTCCTCTCTGATTCTGCAGTGGTGTGTAACAGATTCTCCCCGTGTAGAGAAAACTCTGCTTAAATGAATGCATCGTTTCTGACAGTTGTCATGTCTGGATGGATGCTGTCTAGGCCAAAATGAAATCCACACTGGTGGGAAAAGGACTGATCAGAGTTTTCAGTATTATGTTCTAATGCCACCCATAAGGGGCCGTTCGGTGGCAGAATCAGAGGAGGGTGCAATGGCGCCATCTTCTGAATGACAGTGTTCACAGCTGACAGTGAGAAGGATCTGTTAGAGCAGAAAACTCGGGCTGATTTGATGTAAATTCACCAGTTCAATCCCAGTGTCTGTTAAAGAGCATTTGATTTGTGATTAGCGCTATAACATAAAAAATTAGATGTACCAACCTTCGTTCCATCATCTGTAAACAAATAACACTTGTTGGTAATTCAATAAATGTTTTAATTATAATTTTATTTAGTAGCAGTGGTAACATTTGTATTTGACGGCAGTGTCATACTTTGTTGTTGTTGCTGCTGCTTATTTCGCTTATTGTTGTCTCCTTCCACAGCCAGTAAGAAGCCAGGGGAGCCCCTCATCATTTCTGACATCAAGAAGGGCAGCATGGCCCACAGGTGTTTAACAGTTTATTCTGTTATATTCTTCTGTAGGTTTAATGTGCTTTTTCATAACTCAGTTTATTGCTTTGATCTAATGTATTTAATTCATCTCTAGAGTTAATAATATATATGTCATAATTCATAATGCTCTATTTAGTAGTTTTCTCAGCATACGTGCTAATTACAAGTGCTGTAACACACAGACCTGATTTTTACCCTTGTGCCCCCCACCCCACCCCCATCTTCTCTCTCACCTTCAGAACAGGAACATTGGAGCCTGGTGATAAGTTGTTGGCCATTGACAACATCAGACTGGAGAACTGTTCCAAAGACGACGCGGAGCAGATCCTCCAGCAATGTGAGGAACTGGTCAAACTAAAGATCCGCAAAGATGAAGACAACTCAGGTAAACATGTTATAATGTGATGGTAATAATAATAATGTGAGAGATGGATCATTACATCACAAAAAAGACTTTTTTATTTGATTATGTTCATCACCAGCAGGCATCAGTTTAAAGAGAGGTGCACTGACAGTGGTTGACCACAGGGTGGCGATGTTGTCCACAACTCAGGGATTTCAGCTGCAGCTGTAAAACGGCCTTTCGTCTAAGATTCTGTAGGATGCATCTTTATTGATCCCAGTGGAGATGAAACTGTGGGAAAAGAAGAATTAAATCCAGTGTGAAACAGTTAGAATACAACAAAACATTAAAAAACAAACAAACAAACAAACAAATCCTGCAGCTATATTAATCTAAAGTGTGCCACGAACAACAAGCAGCAGCCTTGAATGCCCGAGTCTTAATCCAGCCAAGACCCATTCTGCATGGTCACTTAGTCACACGTTGCCAGCCTTATAGCTGCCATCTTGAATTTCTGTGATTCAACAGTTTGGATGAACCCGTCCAAGTTGTTGCTGAGAGATGGCACCTTGTTCCCCTGTGTGTTCTGATGTGATGCAGGAGAGGGATTGTGTAATCATGCTAGATTATGA
The DNA here is from genome assembly GCF_017976425.1 of Toxotes jaculatrix. NCBI lineage: Eukaryota > Metazoa > Chordata > Actinopteri > Toxotidae > Toxotes > Toxotes jaculatrix. Next base: position 27,970,162 of record NC_054396.1, on the reverse strand, counting down.
CTCAGAGGGTGTAATCACATTTACACACCCTAGACACACACACACACAGACATACACACACACACACGCATGCTACATCATGACAAGGCAGTCTTCTCCTTGGTTACCATGGAAACTGTGTCTTTCTCACCAGTGTTCTCTTGAGAAGAGTTTTAACATACTTCTGGAGTGAAGTGGGTGAAGTGTGTGTGTGTGTGTGTGTGTGTGTGTGTGTGTGTGTGTGTGTGTGTGTGTGTGTGTGTGTGTGTGTGTGTGTGTGTGTGTGTGTGTGCATTTGAGATTAACAGGTAACATGATGCAGTATCGCCTAGTGAACCTGAAGTGCTGTTAGTGTGTGTATGTGTGTATCAGATGAGCAAATACGTCAGACAGTATCATCTACTCCTGAAACAGTAGAATAACGTGTGTGTGTGTGTGTGTGTTTGTGTGTGTGTGTGTGTGTGTGTGTGTGTGTGTGTGTGTGTGTGTGTGTGTGTGTGTGTGTGTGTGTGTGTGTGTGTGTGTACCAGATGAGCAGGAGACGTCAGGCAGCATCATCTACACAGTGGAGCTGAAGCGGTATGGAGGCCCTCTGGGTATCACCATCTCAGGCACCGAGGAGCCTTTTGACCCCATCACTATATCAGGCCTAACCAAGAGAGGCCTGGCCGAGAGGTACACGCTCTCTCACATGCACACACACGCACGCACGCACACACACACACAGTCTTTTTTTGGAAATCTAGGTTGCCAGTTTGAGCTGTGAAGCATGAGGAAAGGCACTCGAGCTGAAGATTTTTGGATTGCTCAGTTTTCACATATTTTAATATTTTGCTTCAGTACCAGTACAGCATCCACATGTAGTACATGATAATATAAAAAAAACTAAGCGTGACTATAAAGCATTAAAACCACAATATGCAATATCTAAAAATCTAACTAGTGCTAGACACAGACTAAAAAGGACTCAAGGAGCTTGCTAGCCTGTGAGTCAGCCACAGCAACATCTTCTAGTAGCTAATACTAGAGTAGTATTAGTTGGCCAGAAGCATGGTCACATATCGACTGACAGCTGGTAGCTCCCACCCCTGATTTTGGCCTTCTCTGATTGGTTAGAAAGGTGAGGCTTGGTTTCTGTGCAAATACTCTAATTTTCTTTTATAACTGTGCCTCATCAGCATCCAAAGCATCAAACTTCATCAAATTATTTCACTCCAAAAACCCAGTTTGTCATTAGATCGTGCTGGTAATGAACCAGCTTGAGGCTTCACATCATCCTACACAACATGAAACCGCTCACCTGCAGTTCCACTGTGGCTTTATGAGAGATATCATGTGGGCGTACACTATGTTCTCTGTAGGGCAGGTAAGCTCATGTGGCTAATCTATACCTCTTCCACTGGCAGCACATAGGAACACTCTGTCCCACTGCACAAACAGTTCTACTGTGTATATCTGTACTTTCTTCTAAAACATTTAAGACATGACATAAAGTTTTTTTTTTAATTGATGTCTATTGTCAGCAACAAAGACATATTTTAATTTTCACTAGTTAATTCTTTCACATTGTGTTTTTAAATAGCTAGTTAGCGAATTCACCAGTGGACGTGTGTGATTCCTACAAATTCTCAGATCATCTTTGTCCCTGCGTAGGGAGCAGGGATGTGTCTGTTCGACTCATGCCAGTGTGTGCATGACAATGTTAAATAAACCCAGTGGTCTGTAATACACTAATACACACGAGGAGTCTGCTGACTGTCACTTTTTTGTTTACTAGTTCATGCTGCTGAATAACATGAATAAATTAAGCTTCCAACAGTACGTTTCATGACAACGTTGCATCCTGAATATAATCCAAAGTGCAATAAGATTCAAATCCAGGATAGCACTAAAGTTCAGGTACTAAATAATTAAACAAAATAAAAATCTCTGACAGTGTGAGCAGTGTCTCCATCAGTGATCAGAATACTAACCATCCCCTTTGGTGGAAAAGGTCTTGACTTTTCATCAAGGGTCACGACCTTTTGTCTTCTTTGTCCAGCTGCTGGTTTACAAACAATATACTTAGAATGGGCAGTCCCCAAAGTGAGGCAGTTGAAGGAACTTACTCATGTTGCCTTATTTAGTCCTCCCTGTCAGAGGGGTGAAAACCTTATTAGGAGAAATACTAGAAGACGGCGTGGGCAACAAATAGTAGGATTCCCCACTGGCAGCTGAGTGTGCGGCAGGTGCCATGTGACATGGAGTGATGACAGATGAGATAATGAGAAACATAATGCGACGGAGAGATGGGATAGCAGCTAGTGTCCACAGCAACGAGACTGAGCAGAAGACGACATAATGGTTTTCCTGAGTCAAAATCGTCCACTCCTGAATTCAGTTTACATCCCGTCCACCACACGAGCAGCTTACTGCTTACTGCTACACTACTATACAGACACACACACACACAGTGACCCCATTTCTTGATGTCTGTGATGTAATTGTTCTATTTCCTGTTGTAAACTGCTGTTGATAAAGCACTTTGCCTCAGACCTGTTGGCTAAAAGTACTCTATAAATAAATTCGGCTCAGCTTGACACAGAACAAAGTGCAGGAATACAGATGATATCATGGTGACAGCTGCGTGGCTGCTGGAAAATATTCACACCAACCCAGTTTTTCTTTGAGCTGTACCTGGAAGCTGTAATTTTATTAAACCAGCAGAGGTAAATAGAAAGTGCAGATATAAAATTTGGAGAACCTGCCCTTTCAAAAGCACACACTTCACTTGTGCATATAAGTTTAAAGCATGTAAATGTGATACGAGCGTATGTGTGAGATAAGAGCTCAAACTGAATGGCATCTCTATCAAAGTAGGCCATGAGATAACGGACTGTTTTAAATTTTACGCCAGGTGTCATACAGTGGCCAGCGATAGAGGGATTATAGGGTGTTATTCATTCCAGAGTCACCTTGTTATGACCATGGACTAGTCATATGGTTATTTACACAAGTTTTATTTAAACATGAACCACTTTAAATTAAATTTCCCAACCCTCTGACCTGTAAACAATGACAGTATCACTGCAGCGCTGAAGTTTCAACATTAAGTTTCCAAGTATCCAATCCTGTGCCCTACAAATTACATTTGTATACAACTACTTTTCAGGTTTGGGGAAAGATTGTGGTCTTGTTTCAATATTGAAAAGAATCAGGCTTTTCTGGAACTTTAAAGGGTCAGGTCACAAAACTACAAAAAGCTGTAGGAGTAATCATTTCTAAACACATTCAACTGTCTTACATTAAATTCACTCTCATAGTGCTCTTTTCCTGTATGTCCATAATACTATATTGTATATTACTTTTTGTACCCATGTGTATTCACTCACCCATCTGTACTTGCACAAATGTGTGTCCAGGACAGGGGCTATTCACGTAGGGGATCGGATCCTGGCCATCAACAGTGTCAGTCTTAAAGGGAAGCCGCTGAGTGAAGCCATCCACCTGCTGCAGATGGCTGGAGAGACGGTCACCCTAAAGATAAAAAAACAGCTGGACAGTAAGTATGAAATATTTTCATAGTAACCTGCCATCTTAAATCTCTGGCTCGATCAGTGGTGTTTTGATGAAACAAAAATTGTGTGTTGTGGTCAAGGGGGGAGTTGTAGGTTGCAGGCTGATACATTTTTTGTTTTTGGTCTGTATTGATGTAATTCTTACATAAATTAGGGCGTGGTTACGTTGAGTGACAGCCCCATAGACAGGCACTGGCTGTTAGCTCTTTGCTAAAGCATCGGCTGGGCTAGGCGGTTACATCCAGAGGCCTCCGGCTACCTCCAGCGGTTGACAGGGGCTGCAGTGTCCGTGTTTGTTTGCCAATGTTCGGATAGGTTTTTGTGACAGTATGGCTTGTTGTAGTGTAGACTGTACTAATCGACCATCGAAGGAGTCTGTGTTGCAGTTTTTTCGGTAAGTAAATTTCTCACTATTTTACCTGGATGTTTGCACTAATTAGCATGTATTAGCATATTTTGCCGCTGGCTTATGACTTAATTGCCGATTTATGGTCGCTGCTGATACAGCTAGAGGACCGGAGCAGCGGGCTGACCTGCTAATATCTCTTTAACATTTTAAGAGTGATCCATTTAGAAACTGGGAGTCATAATGTCACATTTTTGGCAATTCTCAAATATCTTGTCTTGCTTTTATAAATAAATTATCTAATGTTGCCTCCTGTGATCACTTCAAAATCTCCAGAGACAAGCAGCCTGGTCTGAAAACTGGCTTATTGTCTGAGGATTTCTTTGTTGTTTGACGATAAGTTATTTTGGACAAAGCTAATTCCAGCCTCTTCTCTCCAAGATATAGAGGAGAGAAAAGCAGCAGAGGTAGAAGACACGACAGAGAATGAGCTCAGTGATCCAGAGGAGGACGATTTGACAGACAGCCAACAGACCAATAAGCTTTCCGAGCTCTACTCCACAACCATACCCAGCGTGGACTCTGCCATGGAGTCATGGGACGGCTCAGGGCTGGACGCAGGCTATGGCAGCCAGGGTAAGCTGTACGTGTAGACTGTGAAAGTTCGGCGTGGACGAACACCACAAAACGTTCAGAGTAACATTTACAAAGCACTGAATGATGAGCTTAAGCATTTGTTTTAATGAAATGGTTATATCCATGTACAGCAGCCATCTGTAAATGAGCACCTCTGTCCTTCTGCAGGCACATACAGCAATCAAGCAGCTGGTATCGCCCTCCACCCCCATGAGTGGCGTAGTGCCAAGCAGCAGCGCAGCGCCACATCTCCTCCTGCACGCCGGAAGAACTACCCCTTCAGTGATGGAGGGTTCAGTGAGGATGACTGGGACAAACCGCCAGGGTAGGACAGAACTGAGTTTTATATTTTTAGCTACTAATCATGTATCCTGTGTAGTTCTGCTGAACAATTTTGAACACACTGCTGTACAAGTTTAGATCTTTTTATTCAGCAGCCATTGGTTTCCATTCATTTTTATGTTAGAGTTGTAAGATCTACTTGAAATCTTGTCAAAACTACTCATTATGGTGTAATTTAAGTGTGTTTGAATCCATATTAAATGTAGGCCTAGCACTGTCCTGGCATACTGCTCAAATGCTCCCCCATTTGGGCAATATGGGGAGGGGTGGGGGGGTGGGATTACTGGAAGTACTGTATAACGAAACTAGCAGTTATTACATAATCAGTTAATCTTTCAATTACATCTTTTATTAATCAGTTCATTGTTTAATCTGTGAAATGTCTGAAGAATAACGACAGTGGTCGGTTTATGTTCAGAGAGGTGGTCAGTTAATTTTCTGTCTAATGAATTAATAAACAAGCTGTTTAGCATTTTAATGGTTATCACTCATGAGGAGTTGGCTAAATGTTTCAGCACTAACTGTATATCTTCTTAACTCTTGCATTTATTTTCTACAACCAAGTATTTTAGCTTTAAAACAGAAGTTTGTGTTTGATTTTATGGTTTGTGGTGCTAGTGGCAGCACAAAGAGTTTGTGGTGAAGTCAGTGAGAGTGAACGAGGATCTGTGTGTGTGCACAGTGATGAGTCAGGAGGTTAAGCCTTGCGAGGAGAGTAACATTCACTGGGGTTATATAACACTGCTGGGGGTGGAGAGGAAAAGGGAAAAAAATCCTCTGCACAATGAAAGTGAATTAATCTTGTCAGTCGAGGACATTCGGTGTTAAAAGATTACTCATGTTGGATTTAACTGGAACGGATAGCCTTATCCTATACCGGCACCGCTCTGTGTTCACAGCAGTTTTGTTGATGGCGCCACCCCCTTTGCTGATACATGTACACAACATGCAAAAGGAATTTCTCTGTGTGATGTTGAGACTCAGTTCCACAGTAATCATTTATTCATATTTCAGTAACTCGATTGGTCAGGTAAGTGTTATATTACAGAGAAAAGCAGTTTACATAACATACAAGTCATAACCAGGAGGCAGAGCTCCCAAGATTAAGCCCGAAAAGTTTCTGTCTGAACGTACATTTGTTTTGGATTAAAATGTGTTTTTAGCATGAAATGGTGAGAAGGGGGTGAGATAACCTGTTTCTAAAGCAGCTTCACTGTGTGCGAGACAGATTTATTGGCCAACAACCCGACGGTATTCTGTTGGATCCAGACGACAGCTTCTGGTGTCAGGCGCTTGAGGACCTGGAGACCTGCGGCCAATCAGAACTGCTCAGAGAGATAGAGGTCAGAGGTTTTCCCTTGTCACGTTACTTGAACAGCAGAGTACGGAGCCAATGCACA